>NC_056438.1:22775496-22870496 GCF_018296145.1 Oncorhynchus tshawytscha
GCGGATTAATGTCAATTAGAATAATTGCTTAATCAATTGTTAGCCCACGTCTTCACACGTTTCCAAGGCGAGTGCTTATTAGACGGTGATTAGATGGTGCCCTTGATTAATTCAATTGTTGTGCTTTGCGTAAAGGAGAACTGTTCACGTTTCAGAGAAATGGTTGAACATCATCCAGAGTGAACGAAAAAAGGAGAAATTTAGAACTTGAGGCAAGATCAAAGCAGATGCGTTGCGTGTCATTTCCTCTGCGAAACATAAAACCACAATGCATGTTCAAAGCTAAGGAACATGACTATTGTCAAAGAACATGACAATACTTCCAATGTAACACCCTGTATTTTTCCAAAACAAACACTCTAACCCCTGACTTATGATAAGTTCCTTGGAAAGGTTAAAGGTCAGCTAAACCAAATTAAATCTATAGGGTGCACCGTAACCCTTCCCATGAATACCCTCTTAGCAATGCATTATAAGCACAATCTTAAGGCCTTATGAGCTATACATAAAGTACTATAAAGCACAACATATAACATACCAGCAGCTCAGAAATAGCTATAACTATATGCATGAAACATTATGAGCAGGCGCCATAAGGCCTTATGAAGCAAAGTGTTATAATGCATTATACTCTATGAAGAGAGTATTCATAAGAAGTGTTACTGGTGCAGCGGGCATTTTGAGGCTGAACAGGACACACAGAGGCAAAGGAAGGGTGAAAACAAGGATATCCTGTTGTTTAATTTTGAATAAACTTAAGCAAATTGCTGGATAAACAGGCTACACCAAGTACATCTATTACGTCGTTACCTAAAAGGCTCTTCTCTCCTGTAAAACAACAGAAGAATGATACATGTTCAACGCTATGAGAATTCTAATAGAACATCCCACCCATTGTCAAACAATCAAACGTAACCACAAGTGCTATGTCTGACCACCTGACCTGCTATGACTCGTTCGCTGGGTGAAACGAGGGCAACTAAACCAAAGGTGTATTAGTGGTTAAGGAATAGATTAATTGCTGGATGTCTCCTGACAACTGTTCGCTTCTTAAGAACAAAGGTTAAGTGAATGCAATGACGTATCAAATCAAATCAAATTGATTTATATAGCCCTTCATACATCAGCTGATATCTCAAAGTGCTGTACAGAAACCCAGCCTAAAACCCCAAACAGCAAGCAATGCAGGTGTAGAAGCACGGTGGCTAGGAAAAACTCCCTAGAAAGGCCAAAACCTAGGAAGAAACCTAGAGAGGAACCAGGCTATGTGGGGTGGCCAGTCCTCTTCTGGCTGTGCCGGGTGGAGATTATAACAGAACATGGCCAAGATGTTCAAATGTTCATAAATGACCAGCATGGTCGTATAATAATAAGGCAGAAGAGTTGAAACTGGAGCAGCAGCACGGTCAGGTGGACTGGGGACAGCAAGGAGTCATCATGTCAGGTAGTCCTGGGGCATGGTCCTAGGGCTCAGGTCCTCCGAGAGAGAGAGAGAGAGAGAGAAAGAGAGAATTAGAGAACACACTTAGATTCACACAGGACACCGAATAGGACAGGAGAGGTACTCCAGATATAACAAACTGACCCTAGCCCCCCGACACAGTAACTACTGCAGCATAAATACTGGAGGCTGAGACAGGAGGGGTCAGGAGACACTGTGGCCCCATCTGAGGACACCCCCAGACAGGGCCAAACAGGAAGGATATAACCCCACCCACTTTGCCAAAGCACAGCCCCCACACCACTAGAGGGATATCTTCAACCACCAACTTACCATCCTGAGACAAGGCTGAGTATAGCCCACAAAGATCTCCGCCATGGCACAACCCAAGGGGGGGGCGCCAACCCAGACAGGATGACCACATCAGTGAATCAACCCACTCAGGTGACGCACCCCTTCCAGGGACGGCATGAGAGAGCCCCAGTAAGCCAGTGACTCAGCCCCTGTAATAGGGTTAGAGGCAGAGAATCCCAGTGGGAAGAGGGGAACCGGCCAGGCAGAGACAGCAAGGGCGGTTCGTTGCTCCAGAGCCTTTCCGTTCACCTTTCCACTCCTGGGCCAGACTACACTCAATCATATGACCCACTGAAGAGATAAGTCTTCAGTAAGGACTTAAAGGTTGAGACCGAGTTTGCGTCTCTGACATGGGTAGGTAGACCGTTCCATAAAAATGGAGCTCTATAGGAGAAAGCCCTGCCTCCAGCTGTTTGCTTAGAAATTCTAGGGACAATTAGGAGGCCTGCGTCTTGTGACCGTAGCGTATGTGTAGGTATGTACGGCAGGACCAAATCAGAAAGATAGGTAGGAGCAAGCCCATGTAATGCTTTGTAGGTTAGCAGTAAAACCTTGAAATCAGCCCTTGCTTTGACAGGAAGCCAGTGTAGAGAGGCTAGCACTGGAGTAATATGATCAAATTTTTGGTTCTAGTCAGGATTCTAGCAGCCGTATTTAGCACCAACTGAAGTTTATTTAGTGCTTTATCCGGGTAGCCGGAAAGTAGAGCATTGCAGTAGTCTAACCTAGAAGTGACAAAAGCATGGATACATTTTTCTGCATCATTTTTGGACAGAAAGTTTCTGATTTTTGCAATGTTACGTAGATGGAAAAAAGCTGTCCTTGAAATGGTCTTGATATGTTCTTCAAAGGAGAGATCAGGGTCAAGAGTAACGCCGAGGTCCTTCACAGTTTTATTTGAGATGACTGTACAACCATTAAGATTAATTTTCAGATTCAACAGAAGATCTCTTTGTTTCTTGGGACCTAGAACAAGCATCTCTGTTTTGTCCGAGTTTAAAAGTAGAAAGTTTGCAGCCATCCACTTCCTTATGTCTGAAACACATGCTTCTAGCAAGGGCAATTTTGGGGCTTCACCATGTTTCATTGAAATGTACAGCTGTGTGTCATCTGCATGGCAGTGAAAGTTAACATTATGTTTTCGAATAACATCCCCAAGAGGTCAAATATATAGTGAAAACAATAGTGGTCCCAAAACAGAACCTTGAGGAACACCGAAATTTACAGTAGATTTGTCAGAGGACAAACCATTCACAGAGACAAACTGATATCTTTCCGACAGATAAGATCTAAACCAGGCTAGAACTTGTCCGTGTAGACCAATTTGGGTTTCCAATCTCTCCAAAAGAATGTGGTGATCGATGGTATCAAAAGCAGCACTAAGGTCTAGGAGCACGAGGACAGATGCAGAGCCTCGGTCCGATGCCATTAAAATGTCATTTACCACCTTCACAAGTGCCGTCTCAGTGCTATGATGGGGTCTAAAACCAGACTGAAGCATTTCGTATACATTGTTTGTCTTCAGGAAGGCAGTAAGTTGCTGCGCAACAGCCTTTTCTAAAATTTTTGAGAGGAATGGAAGATTCGATATAGACCGATAGTTTTTAATATTTTCTGGGTCAAGGTTTGGCTTTTTCAAGAGAGGCTTTATTACTGCCACTTTTAGTGAGTTTGGTACACATCCGGTGGATAGAGAGCCGTTTATTATGTTCAACATAGGAGGGCCAAGCACAGGAAGCAGCTCTTTCAGTAGTTTAGTTGGAATAGGGTCCAGTATGCAGCTTGAAGGTTTAGAGGCCATGATTATTTTCAACATTGTGTCAAGAGATATAGTACTAAAACACTTGAGCGTCTCTCTTGATCCTAGGTCCTGGGAGAGTTGTGCAGACTCAGGACAACTGAGCTTTGAAGGAATACGCAGATTTAAAGAGGAGTCCGTAATTTGCTTTCTAATAATCATAATCTTTTCCTCAAAGAAGTTCATGAATTTATCACTGCTAAAGTGAAAGTCATCCTCCCCTGGGGAATGCTGCTTTTTAGTTAGCTTTGCGACAGTATCAAAAAGGAATTTCGGATTGTTCTTATTTTCCTCAATTAAGTTAGAAAAATAGGATGATCGAGCAGCAGTAAGGGCTCTACGGTACTGCACGGTACTGTCTTTCCAAGCTAGTCGGAAGACTTCCAGTTTGGTGTGGCGCCATTTCCGTTCCAATTTTCTGGAAGCTTGCTTCAGAGCTCGGGTATTTTCTGTGTACCAGGGAGCTAGTTTCTTATGAGAAATGTTTTTAGTTTTTAGGGGTGCAACTGCATCTAGGGTATTGCGCAAGGTTAAATTGAGTTCCTCAGTTAGGTGGTTAACTGATTTTTGTCCTCTGGCGTCCTTGCGTAGACAGAGGGAATCTGGAAGGACATCAAGGAATCTTTGTGTTGTCTGTGAATTTATAGCACGACTTTTGATGTTCCTTGGTTGGGGTCTGAGCAGAGTATTTGTTGCAATTGCAAACGTAATAAAATAGTGGTCCGATAGTCCAGGATTATGAGGAAAAACATTAAGATCCACAACATTTATTCCATGGGACAAAACTAGGTCCAGCGTATGACTGTGACAGTGAGTGGGTCCAGAGACATGTTGGACAAAACCCACTGAGTCGATGATGGCGCCGAAAGCCTTTTGGAGTGGATCTGTGGACTTTTCCATGTGAATATTAAAGTCACCAAAGATTAGAATATTATCTGCTATGACTACAAGGTCCGATAGGAATTCAGGGAACTCAGTGAGGAACGCTGTATATGGCCCAGGAGGCCTGTAAACAGTACCTATAAAAAGTGATTGAGTAGGCTGCATAGATTTCATGACTAGAAGCTCATAAGACGAAAACGCCATTTTTTTTTTTTTTGTAAATTGAAATTTGCTATCGTAAATGTTAGCAACACCTCCGCCTTTGCAGGATGCACGGGGGATATGTTCACTAGTGTAGCCAGGAGGTGAGGCCTCATTTAACACAGTAAATTCATCAGGCTTAAGCCATGTTTCAGTCAGGCCAATCACATCAAGATTATGGTCAGTGATTAGTTCATTGACTATAATTGCCTTTGAAGTAAGGGATCTAACATTAAGTAGCCCTATTTTGAGATGTGAGGTATCATGATCTCTTTCAATAATGACAGGAATGGAGGTGGTCTTTATCCTAGTGAGATTGCTAAGGCGAACACCGCCATGTTTAGTTTTGCCCAACCTAGGTCGAGGCACAGACACGGTCTCAATGGTGATAGCTGAGCTGACTACACTGACTGTGCTACTGGCAGACTCCACTCCACGTATCCATGTACAGATGGCTCTATACAAACATTTTGCACGGCACATAAAATCAATTTGTGGACCGGATTTGGCCCGCATTCCTCCAGTTGAACACCCCTGACCTAGACTGACTCAACACACACCACCTCTGCAAATAGCACTACATTTTGTTATAGAAGAACAGTGAGTTGAGACGACTGAGGATTGTCACAACATCAGACTCATGTTACAGGGGCCCCAAGAGACTACTGCATGTGATAGGGGTCCTTCAAAAAGAGAAATGTGTGTCAGTTTGATACATGTCTCAGTGACAGCATGGCAATTAGATCTACTGTCATCTGCAATAGTCTTTCAAGGCAAACCACACACACATGCAGAAATGTGTGTAGGCACACACGCACCAAAGGAGGCTGGTGGGAGGTTCTATTGGAGAACGGGCTAATTATAATGGCTGGAATCTCTATGGGGGGAGGAGTAGGCTTTGTACCTGTTGGGGCTTGGTGAGAATGCAAGACTACTACTGTCTCTGCACAAGTCCCGGGCTTTTGTGGTTCAGGTATTAGTGATCTCGCCTTTGCACTGCAGGTTCCATAAATCGATCCCCTGTTACAGTTCACTCTCTCTTCACATTGGTCTGTATGGGAAAAGTATTGGACAGAAGTCACTCTTCCCCATATAATGAACAATAGCAACAGTATACGATAGAGCTCACTGCTTTGGCAGTGGGCTGGTATAGAGCTATTATCACTCAGTGAGTGATTGTATGGAATAATAGCATGCTATTGATTCACCGGTGAGGTGTAAGGAAGGACCCGTAAGAACCAGATGTACTAGTATGTTCTCCCTGCAGTCGCTTCGATACCACCCTGGGAAGCACTTTGATTTCAACAGGTGGCCTCCCATCAAAGCACTAACCAAGCCCACTCTTACACATCTTGCCAAGAGAGGTCCAGCAGGTACCTGGCTCTCTCAGGTGAGTATGAATGCAGGCTAATATTACATCAATCAGCAACGCAACACTGATAAATCCATGTCTTGTTTTACTGTTGTACATGTGTAACCCTTGTTAACATGGTGCTTTGAGAGGTACAGTCCGTATCCTTCCGCCCACTCTCTGACCACTGATAGTTATGTACCTGGGTCCTAGGTTATACAAATGAGCTGTGCACGTGTTTTGGGTATGAGGCTGAAACATAGAGTTGCATCCTTGTTCCTTGCACATTGCCGCCCTTCCAGAGTGTAATATCGTGCTGCTGCCCTCGTCACCGAGCTGAACTGTTCGTCACCTGTGGCTGCTGGATTCATTGAGCTGACGTATCTGGATGTGATCTGGAAGCTGCATTCCGCTTTGCTCTTTGCCATTGAGCTGAGGACTGAAAGTGACAGACAGTGAATGAACTCTACTCCATCTTAATATCAGCGGGCCCCCGCAAGCTATGTCTAAAGTGGGCACACATTCATTTTTTTTTCTCCTCCATTTTTATTATTTCAACAGTACCAGTACTGCTCAGGGTGATTCATTGTTGAATGAAATGTATGTATTGTATGTTTGGATGTCAATTTTCTAACTCCTATTACTACAGAATATTCTAAACTACTTGTCTGCTGAGTTGAGGAATGTGCAGGCCTTATAGTAAGAACATCTTTAGACACTTCATTAAGATAATTTGAAAGGTCACACATTCACTCAGTATTGCTGTGTAATACCACACACACAAGTTGCTTTTGGATGTCGGTAAATGGATGCACGTTCGAAGCCGCTAACGACAATATTTATGTCGAGGTAGTTATCAGTAAAAATAAGAAAAAAGACAACCACAGTAATAAGGAAAAAATATTACGGTGAATAAAGTCAGTGTCTTGAACACTTCTTAAGGCTCTAAGCTCGCTCAATAGCACAGTCCAAAACTCAAGTCTTGCAATCCAAATTCAATCCAAATCAGAGTACTTTGAGAGTACGGTGTCCATATTAGGACAGCCTCAGTGTCACAAGGATTAGGGACTACACCAAAAAGACAAGGGCAGTCGACCAACTCTGAGTATTAACTCTCTCGGTCTCTCTCCAGGGGGACTTGTCTTAAGTCCTGGTCCATGTTACTTCCCGAGCGTGACATTGTGGGGACGCTGGACTGGGCTGCTCATTGTCATTCCCATCAACCTGATGACGTCAAGCCACAAGCCATGGAGATCGTCACCCCGGAGATCCAGCACTGTCTTTCTTCAGCCAGAGAGAAGACACAAACACACAACTGAATTAGCATCAGTACTTTTGTGAGGGATGAAGACAGGCCCTTTTCAAAAGTTTAGCTTTTCACTCAGACATCTCTGTAGAGATGACACAGCCTGATCCAAATTGCTCCAGATTTAAAGTGTGATTGACATTTCAAAAACAGTCTACCGATTTGCCCAGGCTATTTCCTCTAGCATGACACACTCTCTGACCCGTTTTTCCCAGCAGGTAGTCGACCTATGCTACTGTGTAATGGCTGAAAGCCAGGACCCAGTAGAACCATGTTCAAAGCATACCAACACACACTCACAGAGATAGACACACACACACTGCACATCTGAGAGTTACATAAAATACAAATAACACCAAAACATTGTGAATACACAGTGAATAGGTTGTAAGTATTGGGTTGTTGGCCAGTATCTGTTTGCCTTGTGTCCTGGGGATGTGCATACACCCATTTACAACGACTATTCTGAACAGCACAAGATCAAGGACAAAAAAAACGTACTCTAAAGCACATTATCTCATACATTTAAATAATTGATTAGCATGAATGTCTAACAATAAGGTACCAAGTTGGCTAACATGTCTACCACATTCACAATAGTACTATTTGAGCCAAGCTGTCTGTCTCCTGTCTAGTTCTTTTGTCTTAAAGGAGGTGAAATAGAATCCTTGATTCATAGTGTCTCTGTTTGCGCTGTATCACACACAGGAGGATCTCGTAGAGAGTAACGACAGTGCGATATCTTCCCATAGCAGAGAATCCGAGCTCTGCTTTAGCTACAAAAAGCCCCAGGTCTGCAGTCTGAGCAGTATCGGTACACTGTCGTGATCAGACAGAGAGATGTAGAAAAGGTTAGGTATGCATGAAGAAGCCTCATGAATAAAGTGGTGGGATATGCTTTCAGGCCGACCAGACTTTTGTTGGAATGTGTCACATCCGTATATCAAATTGACTTACAAGCTCAAAAATCGGTCAAGTATCAGGGTGGACTCCCTGCCACTGGCAAGGTCTTGTGCATGAATTACACATTTTATGATATTTTGTATTGGGTCGCTCCATGAAAAGAGGGCCGTTTGCATCCCTTTGATATTTTAAGTAGATATTGTGCATCAATATTACATTTTAAAAGCCTGTTATGTTCAAATAAGTGCCCTTCAATATAGACCACATGGATAATTCAGTAAATCTGATTTTGTTTTTTATGAACAAAGGCTTGCTAAAGTGCCAAGATTCTGCAATTCAGCACCTCTGTCAACCCTGTATCACTTCCAGAAACATTTCAACCCACTTAATCCAAACATGTATCCAAGGTTTACCATCATTGTAAAGCCCTAGTTATTTCCGAAGATTATTATTGGTTTCATGTGATGTGTGTATGTCTGTCCCTCGTTTTAATGTCAACAATCTTATGTGAGCTGAACTCTCACTTTATTATGGTGAAACCATACTTTTTAACATAATTATTTCTCCAATAGAAACATTGAACATTTAATAGTCAAATCATAGTGTAAAGCAAGGGACTGGTTCTAATCTTTTTGGCCATTTTCTGTTTTTTTTCATGGACAATTGAGTGGGTCGAGCATAAAACATCAACTGTGTTACCTACAGTTGAAGTCTGAAGTTTACATACACTTAGGTTGGAGTCATTCAAATTTGTTTCTCAACCACTCCACAAATTTCTGGTTAAAACACTATAGTTATGGCAAGTCGGTTGGGACATCTACTTTGTGCATGACAAGTCATTTTTCCAACAATTGTTTACAGACAGATTATTTCACTTATAATTCACTGTATCACAATTCCAGTGTGTCAGAAGTTTACATACACTAAGTTGACTGTGCTTTTAAACAGCTTGGAAAATTCCAGAAAATGATGTCATGGCTTTAGAAGCTTCTGATAGGCTAATTGACATCATTTGAGTTATTTGGAGGTGTACCTGTGGATTTATATACAGTGCATTCGGAAAGTACTCAGACCACTTGATTTATCCACATTTTGTTTTTCGTTACAGCCTTATTCTAATATGTATTATATTGTTTTTTCCCCTCATCAATCTACACACAAAATTCCAGAAGGACAACGCAAAAACAGGTTTTAGATATTTTTGCAAATGTATAAAAAATTTAATATTACATTTATATAAGTATTCAAACCCTTTACTCAGTACTTTGTTGAAGTACCTTTAGCAGTGATTACAGCCTTGAGTCTTCTTGGGTATGACACTACAAGCTTGGCACACCTATATTTGGGGAGTTTCTCCCATTCTTCTCCACAGATCCTCTCAAGCTCTGTCAGGTTGGATGGGAAGTGTCACAGCACAGCAATTTTCAGGTCTCTCCAGAGATTTTCGATCGGGTTTAAGTCTGGGCTCTACTCAAGGACAATCAGAGATTTGTCGCGAAGCCACTCCTGTGTTGTCTTGGTTGTGTGCTTAGGGTCGATATCCTGTTGGAAGGTGAACCTTTTCCCCAGTGAGAGGTCCTTAGCTCTCTGTACTTTGCTCCGTTAATATTTTCCTCAATCCTGAATCCCAATCCCTGAAGCTGAAAAACGTCCCCACAGCATGATGCTACAACCACCATGCTTCACTGTAGGGATGGTATTGGCAGGTGATGAGTGGTGGCTGGTTTCCTCCAGACGTGACCCCTGGCATTCAGACCAGAGAATCATTAAGTGCCTTTTGGCATTCTCCAAGCGTGCTCTCTCTTACTTTAGAGTGGCTTTCGTCTGCCACTCTATCATTAAGGCCTGATTGGTGGAGTCCTTCTGCAAGGTTCTCCCATCTCAACAGAGGAACTCTAGAGGTCTGTCAGAGTGACCATCGGTTCTTGGTCACCTCCCTGACCAAGGTCCTTCTCCCCTAATTGCTCAGTTTGGCCTGGTGGCCAGCTCTAGGAAGAGTTTTGGTGGTTACAAACTTCTTCCATTTAAGAATGATGAAGGGCACTGTCTTGGGGATTTTCAATGGTACCCTTCCCCAGATCTGTGCCTCAACACAATCCTGTCTCGGAGCTCTCTGGACAATTCCTTCAACCTCATGGCTTGTTTTTTGCTCTGACATGCACTGTCAACTGTGGGACCTTATAAAGACAGGTGTATGCTTTTTCAAATCATGTCCCATCAGTTGAATTTACCACAGACGCACAATTGGCCCAGCGTCGTCCAGGTTAGGGGAGGGTTATGCCGGCCGGGATGTCCTCCCATCGCACTGTAGCGACTCCTGTGGCAGGCCAGGCGCTGACACATGTTTCCTCTGACACAAAATTAGTTTTTGTGGATGGGTACATTTTGTATGTATAAAATGTATAATATTTAGTCATATTTAAAACAACAAAATCTTGTAATGTTGTAGACATTTATTTAAATTTGCATTTGGGCCGCTTCTGGGGGGATTCTGGTAAGATGCCGGCAAAGTCGTCTGCGGTAGATGGAAACGGCCTGATGTACTTGGGCCGACACTGGGCAGTCATTGATTTTGATTCTGGGCCAAGCCCGGCACCCGATTCCCGGTCCGATTCAATCAGTTCCGGCCACCGGAAGAGGGCCGCTTCTGGGCCGATTCCTCATTGCTAGCTGGAGCCTTTGTTGTCGCCGTCCTAGCGTAGGTAAGGGTACAGACGTCTTCGGTTTGAAAAGGATGAAACAGAAAACAAACATTTGTTACAGCAAAATAACTTCTAAATACCAAGGTTCTCATCTCTTTCATGACGGCCATGGATAATTGTAGCCTACATCATGGAGGGGGTTTTATGCACGTCCAAAGCATGGCTAAAATCATGTAGGCCTGCCTACAATACATAGATAAAAAGGGAATGTCAGCTCACTGTTTTGTTCCTCTCAAACTTGATCTTTTAATGAAGCTTTGGGGATCAAGATTTATTTCCAAGTGGTCTAACAAGCCAAATACTTTATCAAGATTCTTGACTAGTCTACTTGATTACATTGGAGCAGGACAAAAAGAAAACAGCCTTCATTGAGACAAAGGGATGTTTGGTTATTCATCAAATAAAACCAAAATGGGGAAAAAACATTGGTGTTTTATGTTTCTAAATAGGAAGTATACAGGCACCAAAAGCACATCTTGTTCCATGTGCAGATGGGCAGTGTGCGTCATGGTTGGACAGGTTCCGTTTCCACCCAAAATTCATGCTGCGTTTACCACTAAAACCAGCTTTTGGTTGTTCTTAAATAGCCCTTCAGTGCTTCCTGAAAATTGCAGTTTGGATCGTATTTTTAACAACACAAATATCTCCACCCCACCCATCTGAGTGCTAGCAAGCTGATATAAGACAGGTGATTTGTTTAGTCTTTGCATGAAGAAATTGCAAACTAACGTGTATTTGACACTATCGCCGCCTTAACGACATGCCTAATTAAATGTTGACTAAATCAAAAACAATGGTCCTTCATCTCTAAGATGCTCCCCCCCCCCGCCAAAAAAACTACCGTATTACCTATAAGTCTGGCTCCAAAAATTGCTGTGTTCAAATCCTGCCTCAAATGAACCCTTCATCTACCTCGCTTCACAGTAAAGCCGCTGGCCTGACAAAAATATTTAGCCCTGCCACTCTTCCGATATTGGATATGTCACCCACTATTGCTTGTGCCATGGGCCACTGTCAAACTCATTTTGCCCATGGTTATTTTCAGTACAACGAACCACACGATGGCTTTGCGATGGATGAAGCAGTTCATGAGAGGAATACTGAGAGGGGTAAATATACGGTGGCTGTGTTTCAGATTAAGAAAAGACAATCTTGGCTCCCGGGAATAAGAGCCACTATGTCCATCTTCTGTGAAGGACATTCTGTGACAAATAAGTATTTGTGTGTAAGCAATTTTGCTGTCCAACATGAACTTATCCTGCCTGCCTTTTGCACGTTTTCACTATCCTATTTATTGCACACTGTCTCTTATGGTCTTGTCTATGTATTATCTTTGTGTCTGTTTGTTGGATGTCTGAAGCACTGCTACTTGTAATTTAATTTCTTTATGACATTAAGAATACAGTAAGTTACATACATTTTGAACAAACTGACACTGCAAGAATTGCACCATAGGGATAGCCCTCTCAGAGAGGTGACAGTGGGGGGCTATTCAAACAGAGTTGGAATGACGCATTAGGTGGCTAAGAGATGACAAACTGAATTGCTTTTATGGAGGACTGGCTTGACAACACAGTATATTTTCATCATGAGCAAAAGTGTTTCGTTTTCTAACTAAAGTTGCAAAGAAAATGTTGTGGTCCATTTAAGAAACACAAGAGACCAACAAAATGTATAAAATTGTTGGGAAAACTGTCACACTAATTTATGTGGTGAAATGCATAATACTTCAATGGCTAATTTATCTGAACGTGGGGAAAAAACAGCACCCCAATTCACTGAGATTACATAATACGTTTCAACCAGCATTTCCCAAACTCGGTCCTAGGGGACCGTTTTGGTTTTGGCTCTAACACTCCACAGACGATTCAAGTTCATCAAAGCTTGATGATAAGTTAATTATTTGAATCAAATACCAAAACGTGCCCCCCTTGGGTTCCCGGGGACTGAGTTTGGGAAGCCCTGGTATAAACAATACTCCAAGCTTCATGCTACTTGTCAAACATAGAGAACTGATACAGTACACGGGCCGTTGGGGTGGGCTTGGGGTGGGATTTGGAGGGTGGGTGGCTTCTGACCATTTATTTGGATCATTGTTAAGAAGTGGTTTTGCCCAAATTGGATATTTATTGAATATTACATGAACCCTGTAAATTGCCAAATTGGGTGCAATTGTTATTTTCTAGGAGTTCAAATGATCTTTCAGCTAAATAATGCTCCAGGAATGCTAATCTTAGCTGTTTCTAAATACAGAAACCGTTTCAGAAAAAGCTGAGATGGTGGGGGTGTCAAAATCCTCTTTCTTGTGCCATTTGAGTTGGAACTATTCTTAGTTTTCATAGTACACTATCATTTGACTCCAGGTATTGTAGGGATCTGACAATCTGTACAGAATCTGTGTATCTGGAAATGTTCTTCTAAAGCTGAATGTTTTTTGACGTTCGAAACCCATTTAATTCTCAGTATTTGGTTTCTGATAAATCGAGGAGCACATGTACGCGGCACAATAGCTGATAGATTCAACTAGGCCAAGACATGATTAAAACAAGTTGTTACTATTGCTGTGTAACTTTGTATTGAGAATTTAACAAAATGATTGCATTTCAAACGACTACCAAGGATGTACCCCAAGGTTTGGCTTCCATTTTGAACATAACAAAGGCCCAGGTAAGTCCTTGTTTCTCCATTCCATTTTCCATTCTTTTCTCCCAAGGACAAGATACATATTGAAATGCATTTGTTTGAATGCTTAAGGTTAATTGCGTGCCCTTCTCTGTGCACTTGAGTATTTATTCATGCCATGCCTGTAAATGTGTTTTTCTTTTCCGTTTTGATTGCTATTAAAACAATACATCTCCAACCTAGAATATATTTGTTCTATTCTCACATATACAGAGCCTACAAAAGTATTCATAACAGTTGACTTATTCAACCTTTTGTTATTACAGCCTGAATTCAAAATGGATTAAATAAATAAAAATTCTTAGTCATCTACACACAATACCCAATAATTTTTTATTTTTTATTTTACCTTTATTTAACCAGGTAGGCAAGTTGAGAACAAGTTCTCATTTACAATTGCGACCTGGCCAAGATAAAGCAAAGCAGTTCGACAGATACAACGACACAGAGTTACACATGGAGTAAAACAAACATACAGTCAATAATACAGTATAAACAAGTCTATATACAATGTGAGCAAATGAGGTGAGAAGGGAGGTAAAGGCAAAAAGTCCATGGTGGCAAAGTAAATACAATATAGCTGTAACGGTTTTCTAGTGGTGATGAAGGAGAGTCGGACCAAACTGCAGCGTGTCGATTGCGATCCATATTTATTAAACAAAACGTAAACACGACTAAACACTAAACACGACTAAACACTAAACACGACAAAACAATAAACGTAATGAAAACCGAAAACAGCCTATCTAGTGCAAACTAACAGAGAGTACAAGTAAGACACTAAGGACAATCACCCACGACAAACTCAAAGAATATGGCTGCCTAAATATGGTTCCCAATCAGAGACAACGATAAGCACCTGCCTCTGATTGAGAACCACTCCAGACAGCCATAGACCTTGCTAGACAACCCACTAAGCTACAATCCCAATACCACCACCAAAACCCCAAGACAAACACACCACAATTACAAAAACCCCATGCCACACCCTGGCCTGACCAAATACATAAAGATAAACACAAAATACTTTGACCAGGGCGTGACAGAACCCCCTAAGGTGCGGACTCCCGAACGCACCTCAAAACAATAGGGAGGGTCCGGGTGGGCGTCTGTCCATGGTGGCGGCTCCGGCGCGGGGACGTGGACCCCACTCCTTTAATGTCTTAGTCCCCTCTCCCTTCGTCCCTGGATAGTCCACCCTCGCCGCCGACCATGGCCTAGTAGTCCCCACCCAGAATCCCACTGGACTGAGGAGCAGATCGGGACTGAAGGACAGCTCGGGACCGAGGCAGCTCGGGACTGAGGGGAAGCTCGGGAGTGAGAAAGCTCAGGAGTGAGAGGAAGCTCAGGAGTGAGAGGAAGCTCAGGAGTGAGAGGAAGCTCAGGAGTGAGAGGAAGCTCAGGAGTGAGAGGAAGCTCAGGAGTGAGAGGAAGTTCAGGAGTGAGAGGAAGCTCAGGAGTGAGAGGAAGCTCAGGCAGGTAGATAGATCTACCAGCTCCTGGCTGGCTGGTGGTTTCAGCAGATCCTGGCTGACTGGCAGATCCTGGCTGACTGGCAGATCCTGGCTGACTGGCAGATCTGGAAGAGTCTTGTTGACTGGCAGATCTGGAAGAGTCTGGTTGACTGGCAGATCTGGAAGAGTCTGGTTGACTGGCAGATCTGGAAGAGTCTGGTTGACTGGCAGATCTGGAAGAGTCTGGTTGACTGGCAGATCTGGAAGAGTCTGGTTGACTGGCAGATCTGGAAGAGTCTGGTTGACTGGCAGATCTGGAAGAGTCTGGCTGACTGGTAGATCTGGCGGCGCTGGGCAGACTGGCGGCGCTGGGCAGACTGGCGGCGCTGGGCAGACTGGCGGCGCTGGGCAGACTGGCGATGCTGGGCAGACTGGCGGCGCTGGGCAGACTGGCGGCGCTGGGCATACTGGCGGCGCTGGGCAGACTGGCGGTGCTGGGCAGACTGACGACGCTGGGCAGACTGACGACGCTGGGCAGACTGGCGATGCTGGGCAGACTGACGGCGCTGGGCAGACTGGCGACGCTGGGCAGACTGGGGGCACTGGCGGCGCTGGGCAGACTGGCGGCACTAGCTGCTCCATATAGGCTGACAGCTCTGGCGGCTTCTTACAGACTGACCGCTCTGGCGGCTCCGGGCTGACTGGCAGCTCCTTGCAGACTGGCAGCTCCTTACAGACTGACAGCTCCGTGCAGACTGACAGCTCCGTGCAGACTGACAGCTCCTTGCAGACTGGCAGCTCCATGCAGACTGGCAGCTCCATGCAGACTGGCAGCTCCATGCAGACTGGCAGCTCCATGCAGACTGACAGCTCTGGCTGCTTCATGCAGACTGACATCTCTGGCTGCTCCATGTAGACTGGCTGCTTCATGCAGACTGGCAGCTCGGGCTGCTTCATGTAGACTGACAGCTCTGGCTGCTCCATGCGGACTGACAGCTCTGGCTGCTCCATGTAGACTGACTGCTTCATGCAGACTGGCAGCTCGGGCTGCTTCATGTAGACTGACAGCTCTGGCTGCTCCATGCAGACTGACAGCTCTGACTGTTCCATGCAGACTGACAGCTCTGGCTGCTTCATGCAGACTGGCAGCTCTGGCTGCTCCATGTAGACTGGCTGCTTCATGCAGACTGGCAGCTCGGGCTGCTTCATGTAGACTGACAGCTCTGGCTGCTCCTTGCAGACTGACAGCTCTGGCTGCTCCATGCAGACTGGCTGCTTCATGCAGACTGGCAGCTCTGGCTGCTCCATGCAGACTGACAGCTCTGGCTGCTCCATGTAGACTGGCTGCTTCATGCAGACTGGCAGCTCGGGCTGCTTCATGTAGACTGACAGCTCTGGCTGCTCCATGCGGACTGACAGCTCTGGCTGCTCCATGTAGACTGACTGCTTCATGCAGACTGGCAGCTCGGGCTGCTTCATGTAGACTGACAGCTCTGGCTGCTCCATGCAGACTGACAGCTCTGACTGTTCCATGCAGACTGACAGCTCTGGCTGCTTCATGCAGACTGGCAGCTCTGGCTGCTCCATGTAGACTGGCAGCTCTGGCTGCGCTGAACAGGCGGGAGACTCCGGCAGCGTAGGAGAGGAGAAAGGCTCTGGCTGCGCTAAACAGGCGGGAGGCTCCGGCAGCGCTGTAGAGGAGAAAGGCTCTGGCTGCGCTAAACAGGCGGGAGGCTCCGGCAGCGCTGTAGAGGAGGAAGGCTCTGGCTGCGCTAAACAGGCGGGAGACTCCGGCAGCGCTGGAGATGAGGAAGGCTCTAACAGCGCTAGATAGGCGGGAGACTCCGGCAGCGCAGGAGAGGAGAAAGGCTCTGGCTGCGCTAAACAGGCGGGAGGCTCCGGCAGCGCTGTAGAGGAGGAAGGCTCTGGCTGCGCTGAACAGGCGGGAGGCTCCGGCAGCGCTGGAGATGAGGAAAGCTCTAACAGCGCTAGAGAGGCGAGGCGCACTGTAGGCCTGATGCGTGGTGCTGGTACTGGTGGTACTGGACTGAGGACACGCACAGGAAGCCTGGAGCGGGGAGCTGCTACCGGAGGACTGGAGTGTGGAGGTGGCACAGGATGGGCTAGACCGTGAAGGCGTACTGGAGATCTTGAGAGCAGTGTTGGCACAGGATGTGCAAGGCTAGGGATGTGCACAGGAGGCCTGGTGCGTGAGGCTGGCACCAACTTCACCAGCCGACTAACACGCACCTCAGGACGAGTATGGAGCGCTAACCCAGGTGCCATCAAATCCCCAACACGTTCCGTCGGGCGAATTCCATGCAAAAAGCACCAACACAGCAACTCCCTCATTTCTCTCTCCTCCAATTTCCCCATTAACTCCTTCACAGTCTCTGGTTCTGGTCTCCTCCTTGGCTCCTCACGATAAACAGGGAGAGTTGGCTCAGGTCTGACTCCTGACTCTGCCACACTCTCCCTGAGCCCCCCCCCAATAAATTTTTGGGGCTGATTCTCAGGCTTCCATCCGCTACGCCGTGCTGCCTCCTCATATCTGCGCCTCTCAGCTTTCGCCGCCTCCAGTTCTTCCTTGGGGCGGCGATATTCTCCAGGCTGAGCCCAGGGTCCTTTACCGTCCAGTTCTTCCTCCCATGTCCATTTCTCCAGGTGGTGCAGCCTCTCCCACTGCAGCTGCTGCTGCTCCTGCTGCTGCTGCCTCTGTTGCCTCTCCTGTGGTTCCTGCCTGTTAACACGCTGCTTGGTCCGTTGGTGGTGGGTGATTCTGTAACGGTTTTCTAGTGGTGATGAAGGAGAGTCGGACCAAACTGCAGCGTGTCGATTGCGATCCATATTTATTAAACAAAACGTAAACACGACTAAACACTAAACACGACTAAACACTAAACACGACTAAACAATAAACGTAATGAAAACCGAAAACAGCCTATCTAGTGCAAACTAACAGAGAGTACAAGTAAGACACTAAGGACAATCACCCACGACAAACTCAAAGAATATGGCTGCCTAAATATGGTTCCCAATCAGAGACAACGATAAGCACCTGCCTCTGATTGAGAACCACTCCAGACAGCCATAGACCTTGCTAGACAACCCACTAAGCTACAATCCCAATACCACCACCAAAACCCCAAGACAAACACACCACAATTACAAAAACCCCATGCCACACCCTGGCCTGACCAAATACATAAAGATAAACACAAAATACTTTGACCAGGGCGTGACAATAGCAAGTAAAACACTGGAATGGTAGTTTTGCAATGGAAGAATGTGCAAAGTATAAATAAAAATAATGGGGTGCAAAGGAGCAAAATAAATAAATTAATTAAAATTAAAAACAGTTGGGAAAGAGGTAGTTGTTTGGGCTAAATTATAGGTGGGCTATGTACAGGTGCAGTAATCTGTGAGCTGCTCTGACAGTTGGTGCTTAAAGCTAGTGAGGGAGATAAGTGTTTCCAGTTTCAGAGATTTTTGTAGTTTGTTCCAGTCATTGGCAGCAGAGAACTGGAAGGAGAGGCGGCCAAAGAAAGAATTGGTTTTGGGGGTGACTAGAGAGATATACCTGCTGGAGCGTGTGCTACAGGTGGGATATGCTATGGTGACCAGCGAGCTGAGATAAGGGGGACATTACCTAGCAGGGTCTTGTAGATGACATGGAGCCAGTGGGTTTGGCGACGAGTATGAAGCGAGGGCCAGCCAACGAGAGCGTACAGGTCGCAATGGTGGGTAGTATATGGGGCTTTGGTGACAAAACGGATTGCACTGTGATAGACTGCATCCAATTTGTTGAGTAGGGTATTGGAGGCTATTTTGTAAATGACATCGCCAAAGTCGAGGATTGGTAGGATGGTCAGTTTTACAAGAGTATGTTTGGCAGTATGAGTGAAGGATGCTTTGTTGCGAAATAGGAAGTCAATTCTAGATTTAACTTTGGATTGGAGATGTTTGATATGGGTCTGGAAGGAGAGTTTACAGTCTAACCAGACACCTAAGTATTTGTAGTTGTCCACGTATTCTAAGTCAGAGCCATCCAGAGTAGTGATGTTGGACAGGCGGGTAGGTGCAGGTAGCGATCGGTTGAAGAGCATGCATTTAGTTTTACTTGTATTTAAGAGCAATTGGAGGCCATGGAAGGAGAGTTGTATGGCATTGAAGCTTGCCTGGAGGGTTGTTAAAATAGTGTCCAAAGAAGGGCCGGAAGTATACAGAATGGTGTCGTCTGCGTAGAGGTGGATCAGAGACTCACTAGCAGCAAGAGCGACCACATTGATGTATACAGAGGAGAGTCGGTCCAAGAATTGAACCCTGTGGCACCCCCATAGAGACTGCCAGAGGTCCGGACAGCAGACCCTCCGATTTGACACACTGAACTCTATCAGAGAAGTAGTTGGTGAACCAGGCGAGGCAATCATTTGAGAAACCAAGGCTGTCGAGTCTGCCGATGAGGATGTGGTGATTGACAGAGTCGAAAGCCTTGGCCAGATCAATGAATACGGCTGCACAGTAATGTTTCTTATCGATGGCGGTTAAGATATCGTTTAGGACCTTGAGCGTGGCTGAGGTGCACCCATGACCAGCTCTGAAACCAGATTGCATAGCAGAGAAGGTATGGTGAGATTCTAAATGGTCGGTAATCTGTTTGTTGAGTTGGCTTTCGAAGACCTTAGAAAGGCACGGTAGGATAGATATAGGTCTGTAGCAGTTTGGGTCAAGAGTGTCCCCCCCTTTGAAGAGGGGGATGACCGCAGCTGCTTTCCAATCTTTGGGAATCTCAGACGACACGAAAGAGAGGTTGAACAGGCTAGTAATAGGGGTGGCAACAATTTCGGCAGATAATTTTAGAAAGAAAAGGTCCAGATTGTCTAGCCCGGCTGATTTGTAGGGGTCCAGATTTTGCAGCTCTTTCAGAACATCAGCTGAATGGATTTGGGAGAAGGAGAAATGGGGAAGGCTTGGGCGAGTTGCTGTTGGGGGTGCAGTGCTGTTGACCGGGGTAGGAGTAGCCAGGTGGAAAGCATGGCCAGCCGTAGAAAAATGCTTATTGAAATTCTCAAATATGGTGGATTTATCAGTGGTGACAGTGTTTCCTATCTTCAGTCCAGTTGGCAGCTGGGAGGAGGTGTTCTTATTCTCCATGGACTTTACAGTGTCCCAGAACTTTTTTGAGTTAGTGTTGCAGGAAGCAAATTTCTGCTTGAAAAAGCTAGCCTTGGCTTTTCTAACTGCCTGTGTATAATGGTTTCTAGCTTCCCTGAACAGCTGCATATCACGGGGGCTGTTCGATGCTAATGCAGAACACCATAGGATGTTTTTGTGTTGGTTAATGGCAGTCGGGTCTGGGGAGAACCAAGGGCTATATCTGTTCCTAGTTCTACATTTCTTGAATGGGGCATGTTTATTTAAGATGGTTAAGAAGGCATTTAAAAAAAATATCCAGGCATCCTCTACTGACGGGATAATGACAAAGTGGAAATGTAATTTGAAAAATGTTAGCCAATTTATTGAAAATGAAATACAGAAATATATAATTTACAGAAGTATTCACACCACTGAGTCAATAATTACAGCTGTGAGTCTTGCTGGGTACGTTAAGAACTTTGCACACCTGGAATCTACAATATTTGCACATTATTCTTTTTATAATGCTTCAACTCTGTCATGTTGGTTGTTGATCATTGCTAGACAGACATTTTATGTCTGCCTTAGATTTTCAAGTGATATTAAGTCAAAACTGTGCCTAGGCCACTCAGGACAATGTAATGTCGTCGTGGTAAGCAACTCCAATGTACATTTGGCCTGTTTTAGGTTATTGTCCAGCTGAATGGTGAATTTGTCTCCCAGTGTCTTTTGGAAAGCAGACTGAACCAGGTTTTCCTCTAGGATTTTGCCTGTGCTTAGATCTATTCAATTTATTTTATTCCTAAAAAAAAACTCCCTAGTCCTTGCTCATGACAAGCATACCCATAACATGATGCAGCCTCCACCATGCTTGAAAATATGAAGAGTGGTACTCAGTGATGTGTTGTGTTGGATTTAACCCAAACATAACGCTTTGTATTCAGGACATGAAGTTCATTTCTTTTCCACATTTTTGCAGTTTTACTGTAGTGCCTTATTGCAAACAGGATGCATGTTTTGGAATATCTTTATTTAACCAGGTAGGCTATTATATACAGGCTTCCTTCTTTTTACCGTCATTTAGGTTAGTATTGTGGAGTAAGGTCAATGTTGTTGATCCATCCTCAGTTTTATCCTATCACAGCCATTAAACTCTAAATGTTTTAAAGTCACCATTGGCCTCATGGTGAAATCCCTGAGCAGTTTCCTTCCTCTCCAGAAACTGAGGAGAGGACAGCTGTATCTTTGTAGTGACTGGGTGTATTGATACACCATCCAAAGTGTAATTAATATCTTCACCATGTTCAAAGGGATATTCAATGTCTGTTTTTTTTACCCATCTACCAATAGGTGCCCTTCTTCACGAGGCATTTGAAAACCTCCCTGGTCTTTGTGGTTGAATCTGTGTTCGAAATTCACTGCTCAGAGTCCATGGAACTTATTATGTGACTTGATAAGCACATTTTAACTTATTTAGGCTTGCCATAACAAAGGGGTTCAATACTTACTGACTGAAGACATTTTGTGTGGATGCCAGTGACACAAAATCTCAATTTAATCAATTTTAGGCTGTAAAATTATTATTTTATTTTGTTAATTCTGAAGGCAGTGTATATAATGATCCAACCAGGAATTAGTCTTGGCACCACATGGGAGTCACATGGTCAGGATAACCTCAACGGCCCTAATGTGGATGTTTCATAAAGCTTCTGCAGTCAATAATACACATTCAACAACTGTGCTTTACTGACCATTATCACAGCGTTTTACCAGGGTTTCTCAATTCATTCCTGAGGCACACACAAGGTGGGCACAGTTTTACCCTAGCCCAGTACTAACATCCCCTAATTCAACAATAAATAAATGTATCCCAAATCCCCTGATGAGAGGAATCAGGTGTTTTAGTGCTGGGTTAGTACAAAAACATGCAACCCTTTGTGGTCTTTTAGGAATTAATTGAGAAACACTTCCTTATACAGTGAACCCCCATCTAGAGAACAACCAGTCCATTTCCTATATTTATACTTTTATTTCTCTTCAAGGTAGAAGTTCTAATCACAGGTCCCTGTCATCCGGGATATAACAATAATTAATTCTGGGTAATTTGTTGTTAAGTTCAGCCGGGAGTTCCGACGAAAGAGACAGAAAAGAAAGCATGCAGCCATTAAAGTGAAGCCGTATTGAGCCCTAATTTGTCATTTCTCCACCAAATGTGACCATTAGAAGAAATGGATAGCTATTTAATTGTCTGGCTATGGCTATCCTTCACTGAGCCAGCTGACAGGAGTGTCAGTATTAGCTGAAGCGTTGGATTTCCTCCTCTCCAGGTTATTTCAGTTTGACATAAAAATAGAATTCGTCAGGTTTGTCAAGCTCTCTCTCTATCTAACTCTTAGGATCATATTTAGAAAACTAGAAATCGTGTGAGTAGCATAATAGCCTGTCTAAGGACACCCGTTGAAGCAGTTTGTTAGCATGTTTGTTTTCTGTTTTGTGGACATTTTGTAGGTCCCTATTTTTCTAATGACTCCACTTGCCAATCAAATATTCAAATAATATAATATTCAAATGGAAACAGCAGGGAAGAACGTAATGTATAATCATGTATTATTTAAAGGGTGCATTATTGATGATGTTATATAACATCATATTGTATTATATAAAACCGCCCGTTTTAACCCACCCAGGGGCCACAGATGTAAATATCACAACTTGCAGGGTTGATGTGTAAATTGGCATGTTGGATCATTTGCACTGTGTTCAAATAAGTAAGTCGCATGAATAAAACAAAAACGGAGTAAATGGCAAACGCATAGAATAACAAGTCTCATGTGTGGCATTACAAGAACAAAACTATAAGGATATTGGATTATTATTATGTCAGTATTTTAAAAACTGGAGACAAATCGATTGAGTGATTTCTACATTCATTTGAAGTTAAAAAAATAATTTAAAAAAACATGTATTGAGTGATTTCTATATTAATTTAAAGTTTTTTTAAGGTAATGAGTTTCAGGCCAGGTCTGTTAAACATGCACTCTATGCATCACTTTGCTTTTGAGCAAATATATTGAATATAATACCTCATTTGAATGTTCTACCAGGTAGAACTCATGTCTTTGTGAAGCTACGAATGCAATCACGACAAACCAGCATGCTCTTAATTATTAAAAAGCACATATTCTTTATTAGCCATAATAATTCTCGCTACCATACAGCCTCGCAGGGTGGTTCTCTCTCCAACACATTGAACCAATGAGCAGTTCATCATGTGGCCCGATCTAGACAAGGAAATAGTGGCTTGATTAATGGGGTCGATATGGCGCTAACGGGGGGTACTAAAACATGTCATGTTAATCATGGCAACCGCTTGTGGGAGAGATGGTGGAAATTATTTCATTACCATTCGAACAATCTAGCCGCACTGCGTAAAACGCCTCAAGCCCTGCAGCTATGCTGCAGACAGACCTCCCAATGCATGGATGCCACAGATGAGAGAGAGAGAGAGAGAGAGAGAGAGAGAGAGAGAGAGAGAGAGAGAGAGAGAGAGAGAGAGAGAGAGAGAGAGAGAGAGAGAGAGAGAGAGAGAGAGAGAGAGAGAGAGAGAGAGAAAAGAGCAAATTAATAAAATAATATCTGTCATCTCAGAGGTGTTTTCAGGAGAGATTGGAGGAAATGGCAAGAATAGTATTATGTTAAATTGTATATCCAACACAGAGTTGGGTCAAGGCCTGTTAACTATGCATGTTTTTGGGGAGTTCAAGGTGCCAATTGTGTGTGTGTGTGTGTGTGTGTGTGTGTGTGTGTGTGTGTGTGTGTGTGTGTGTGTGTGTGTGTGTGTGTGTGTGTGTGTGTGTGTGTGTGTGTGTGTGTGTGTGTGTGTGCGTGCGTGCGTGCGTACGTGCGCATCTAGAGAGTTGATCAGGTGAGGTCATGGGTAATATACCCACATTGGAAAAATGTTTTTGTTCATAGGCCGCACCGCATAAATTGCTACCTGTCCAAGCGCTGTTGTATTTGTCACAAGTAATTAATTTCTGTACCATAAAAATGTTAGCCGGCTTGATGGAATAGGTAGGTTCATTAACCCTCTAGCCCAGGCTTTCAGGGCACTTAACAATGTAATGGTAGTTGGCCCCTCAACCACCGTAAGCAGAATATGTGGCAGAATGAAACAGTTTCCTTTGGGATGACTGCTTCACCAGAGGGATAGGCACGGACAACAACAAAAATAAATGGGATTTTTTTTTTTTGCCTGCTATGGTCTTGGATTCTCTAAATACTTACCCTCTCTGCTACTACCCCTGCCCAGGCTGCCCAATGAGCACATCTGGAGACGTGTGAACACCCTCTTTTTCCTCTCCTCCCCCCAAACCTATGCCCTCCCCTTTTATAAAACAACTCAATGCCACTATTTCCTATCAGCCAGGTCACACATGATATAAGTCAGCATTCAATGTCCACCCATGTCTGAGGATGTTGGGAGATGATTTGGGAACTGGCCACTAGGGGCAACAGTGCTTTAAGTAGGCTTCGATTGCAACAAAGGTTGCAAGTTCAAATCCAGCGATAGAAAGTTGTGTTTGATATTTTTAAGCCTATCCCAACCCGTAACACCTTACCTTAACCATTCTGAATTCATGCCTAAGCTTTAGATTTTTAAGTGAAAGCCTGAACTGAACCCTAACCTTACAAATTTAGAGTTAATGCCTGAACTTAACCTTAAACACTTCAAAATTTGATGTTTGGAACATCTTAGAAATTTGACATTTGAGAAACATGGATGAACATCTAATTCTGGCGTGCCCTGGTAGTTCCCATAGCCTGTAATTGGATATAATCCTTTTTTTTCACAGTTTACAGATGTAGGATCTTAATTTGAGCCAGTTTGCTACAGCGGGAATATAATCCTGCAACAACAGGAAATGTGAATTATAATGTGGATTATAATGAATGGACATTTGTGTAGGGGTTGCTACATTTTTCGTAAGGGAAAATTTAAGTCTGCAATTTCGAAGTGGAAATGACAAACTTCAGAAGACTTTTTAAACCTCAAATACAAGTTTAACATTTCTGCAACAGGATGATCAAATTAAGATCCTTCATCTATATTTCAAATTTCATAGACTTTCATCTTCTAGGGAACAATGGCGCATTCCATCACACGGATAGATATGAGAAGCTCAGCCCTAGCGAATGTAAGTGAGAGAATGAATGAAATAAATAAATGAATATCTGGGAGTGACCCTGAATGGTGATGATATGGGGGCTACTGCAGCGAGCCTCTCTCACTCGACGGGGTAATTGTCAGTCGCTGTTCCTCCAGCCCAGTGGCTCTAGACTTCTCCAGCTTTCAGGGACATTATTCACAAAGTGGATGTAGCTCTTAAAAAGAGAAGGCCTCTGGATGTCTTGCGCTGATTGACGTGTGTATGTGCGTAAGTGTGCAGCAGCCTGGGTACCATACCCTCCACTCCCCACGGAGTGCCGTGTGTGGCTCGATCCACTTTGAAGTGCAGCCAGGCTACGGCTAGCTCCATGAGGCAGACATCAACGCCCTTTTCTCATGAGCAATTAGTTACACAAAGGACTTGAACTCCAGTCTCTTCACAAGTCATGGTGCAGCCCTAGGCACCTCCAGGGAGTGATTTGAACGCGTCTCCCGCTCCTAAGCTCTGCTGAAGGGCAGCACCGCCATCCCCTGTGATCTATGGTTACCCATGACAACAATTATTGTTGTGATTTTCATCGCCAGATGTGTACAATTAGCACCTCAGTGACTAAGAGGAGATATTCCTAAATTGTGATTTGGCTGGCAGATCACTGCTTGTTGTTCAATCACACTGTTGTTTTTCAGTTGCCTGAGGTGTAGGACGTCAGGCGGTTTGCTTACAGCTAATCAACAATGTTATTAGTTTTCCTCAATATAGACTTCAATCAGGTTTTCTTGATGTTGACTGCTCCTGCTGTAGTCATTCCGCTAGAATTCATTAAATGTTCATTCTCACCTTTATCAATTGCTTTACTTTGTGAAATCTTAGTTGTATAGTGCTGCACCAGTTACCTGTGAATTTCATGAGTAGAGATATTATTCACCCTACTCATTTTGTTATACCTGTTGACAAGGGAACTAAGTGAATAGTCAAGTGAATAGGGGCAGCAGGTAGACTAGCAGTTAAGACTGTTGGGCCAGTAACCAAAATATCGCTGGTTCGAATCCCCGAGCCAACTAGGTGAAAAAATCTGTCGATGCGCTCTTGAGCAAGGCACTTAACCCTAATTGCTCTGGATAAGAGTGTCTACAAAAAATACTATGTTAAATAAAGGCTGAATAAATAAAGTTATTCCTTCTGACAGGCTGTTCATTTCTTTCAGGGTTTTAGTCTTGTACTTTGACAGCATGGTTCATTGCATAATGTTGTCCAGCGATGAGTAATCTGCATAATCTGTCTGATGGTTTATCAGGAAAACAAAACATGAACTTTAAAACCACCTTCTTTGACTGTTTTGCACCAAAGCATCAGTAAGAAACACAAGTTGACTTCACTTGGCCTCATCAAAAAGATGAGTAAAACCAGTGGAAATAAAATCTGTCCAATGTATTTTTAATCTACAATGTCAATAAAAAAATATTCATTAAAAAAACATCATTAGGATATTGTAGGGCAATAACAAAATAAAAACCACCAAATTCTGTCTTTGGTTTAGATCTTCTGAATGTTGGATTTTGAACGTTTCATGATGGAATGCGTAACTTTAATGAAATGTACATGAACTCGGCAAAAAAAGAAACGTCCTCTCACTGTCAACAGCGTTTATTTTCAGCAAACTTAGTATGTGTAAATATTTGTATGAACATAAGATTCAACAACAGACATGAACTGAACAAGTTCAACAGACACGCGACTAACAGAAATGGAATAATGTGTCCCTGAACAAAGGGGGGGTCAAAATCAAAAGTAACAGTCAGTATCTGGTGTGGCCACCAGCTGCATTAAGTACTGCAGTGCATCTACTCCTCATGGGCTGCACCAGATTTGCCAGTTCTTGCTGTGAGATGTTATCCCACTCTTCCACCGAGGCACCTGCAGGTTCCCAGACATTTCTGGGGGGGAATGGCTCTACTCCTCACCCTCCGATCCAACAGGTCCCAGACGTGCTCAATGGGATTGAGATCCGGGCTCTTCACTGGCCATGGCAGAACACTAACCTTCCTGTCTTGCAGGAAATCACACACAGAACAAACAGTATGGCTGGTGGCATTGTCTTGCTGGAGGGTCATGTCAGGATGAGCCTGCAGGAAGGGTACCACGTGAGGGAGGAGGATGTCTTCCCTGTAACGCACAGCGTTGAGATTGCCTGCAATGACAACAAGCTCAGTCCGATGATGCTGTGACACACCGCCCCAGACCATGACGGACCCTGCACCTCCAAATCGATCCCGCTCCAGAGTACAGGCCTCGGTGTAACGTTCATTCCTTCGACGATAAACGCGAAACTGACTAACACCACTGGTGAGACAAAACCGCAACTCGTCAGTGAAGAGCACTTTTTGCCAGTCCTGTCTGGTCCAGCGACGGTGGGTTTGTGCCCATAGGCAACGTTGTTGCTGGTGATGTCTGGTGAGGACCTGCCTTACAACAGGTCTACAGGCCCTCAGTCCAGCCTCTCTCAGCCTATTGTGGACAGTCTGAGCACTGATGGAGGGATTTTGTGTTCCTGGTATAACTCGGGCAGTTGTTGTTGCCATCCTGTACCTGTCCCGCAGGTGTGATGTTTGGATGTACCCATCCTGTGCAGGTGTTGTTACACGTGGTCTGCCACAGCGAGGTCGCATACTGTGCAGAGACCCTGGGCATCTTTTTTTTGATGTTTTTTAGAGTCAGTAGAAAGGCCTCTTTAGTGTCCTAAGTTTTCATTACTTTGACCTTAATTGCCTAATGTCTGTAAGCTGTTATAGTGTCTTAACGACCGTTCCACAGGTGCATGTCCATTAATTGTTTATGGTTCATTTAACAAGCATGGGAAACAGTGTTTAAACCCTTTACAATTAAGATCTGTGAAGTTACGAAGTTACAGATTTTTACTAATTATCTTTGAAAGACAGGGTCCTGAAAAAGGGACGTTTCTGTTGTTGTTGCTGAGTTTAGTTTGTTTTTAACACCCTGATCCTACATTTCAGAGTTGGAATCCGAGAAGATACAAACTACGTCCTACAATTTGACCACACAATTGTTCCACTTGCAAACAATATTATGCAGGCAATTTCAAGTAGCACTTTGAGCCCTATGTCTGATTATTTTGTTCACAATGTTTCTAGCTGGGAGTAAGCCATGTATTATTGCCACTTAAATATAGAGTCCTTAATTGAAATAATAAAAAAGTGTCCTCCCCTCCCCTGTTTTGATAAAAAGCTAAGGGATGGGACATGATAAATGTAACCAGTCTTAAATTCATAGACAGAGCAATGGATGCAAGTACTGACCATCCATGATATCAAATGTATAATTTTAACCATGTTTTGAGGCTGTACATTGTTTGTTTACATTTATTTTCTTTCGAAACATTGAAATAAAATGCGCTTGGGGCGATACTTGCTAACATAAGCCAGCATTTAAAGTTTTAAAAGGTTCTCACGTACAAAATGCGTATCAGGCAATGAAAAGCGTTGATTTACATGTCGTTGATTTGCATGTCACAGAAAGCTCAATTGTAGCTGGTTCCACCAGATACTGTATCTCCCTCAATTACCTCGTACCCGTGCACATCAACTTGATACTGGGACCCTGTGAATATAGCCAAGTTATCGTTACTCATTGCGTATTCATTCCTCGTCTTATTTTTATTTTTTTAATGTTTCTATTATTTCAATTTTCTTCTCTCTGCATTGTTGGAAAGGGCCCGTAGGTAGGCATTTTACTGTTAGTCTGTTGTTTACGAACCATGTCACAAATAACATTTGATTTGATTTGAGTGTGACCACTCTGGTGTTGGCAAATGCGCTCCAGCTAACAGCTCACAGATGCAGTGTGGGTATAGCCTTGAGGAGGAGATTATCATGGACCAAAAGAGACAGATTATTTTTATTTGTCAAACGGCAGCCAAGCATGTGTAACGGTTCTCTTTAGTTGAAGGAGAGTCGGACCAAAATGCAGCGTTGTGATGATTCATGTTATTTTAATAAAGGAAAAACTATACATGAATAAACTACCAAAATAATGAAAATGTGAAAACCGAAACAGTCCTATCTGGTGCAAAAACAGAGACAGGAACAATCACCCACAAACACACAGTGAAACCCAGGCTACCTAAATATGGTTCCCAATCAGAGACAATGACTAACACCTGCCTCTGATTGAGAACCATATCAGGCCAGACATAGAAATAGACAAACAAGACATCCAACATAGAATGCCCACTCAGATCACACCCTGACCAACCAAAACATAGAAACATACAAAGCAAACTATGGTCAGGGTGTGACAGCATGTCACCAGAATAAGACCCTCAATATTTATTGGAATGGAGCATCAAGCTCATCACCTTGCACTTTCACCACCCTGTGAAGTTCATTATAAATTATTTCATCTGCAGCCTAATAAACTGCATGCTGTCCCGACCGAGATATAGTGGGAGGACCACACGACATGTCATTGCGTGACTTCAAATTTACTTCGGATTGATATTTATTAAATCAATATTTGTGCATAAAAGTGTTTCCACGGACATTTCTCAAATTAATTTTACAGACAAAAAAAGAACACACTTTGTCTCTTGTATTTTGTTGACATTTGGAAAGTTTCCATCAGGCCTGTAATTACATGTTTTATCCAACATGTACTTTATTCGCATAAAAAGGTTGGATGGAAACCTGTTTACTGAGGGGAATTCCCCCCCCCCCCATTATGTATAACAATGTTCCTCAACTTCAGATCCTGGAGGGCAAGGAATCATGGAGGTTTCACCAAGTGGCCCTTGAAGAAATTCGAAGGAGAATGAATACTAAGTTCTCCATTGTGATATGACTGCTCGGGGTCTTCAATTTTGACTTTCTTGAATGCTGTAACATACAAAGCCATACATGGTTGAATCGTTAACTAGCCAGCTTAAATTTCCAATGAGATGAATGCTTTCCTTATCCTGAAACATAGCTATGCTGAAACATGTGAATGACCACCCTTGAGCTGTAACATTGTTGGCAACATTATTCTCAGCAAAACAAACAATTATTTTATCTGTCAGTGATAACCTCAAGTGTCTGAATGTAGCACTCTGCTAGTGTTCAAGGAAGTTGGACTCCCAATCCATACCTATTTGGCACATTTCCACCTTTGGTCATCCAGTAAAATCAATACCAAGGCAGGCTGTAGAAGTGAGCATATACAGTAGCTTGATGGCAGGCATATCAAGACTGTCTGAATGGATCGAATTGCTTCGATTTTACTGTAAGTTTCAGTTATGATATTTGAGTATTTTTTATTGATATGCAGTATGAGGTAGCTATCTTAGTGGAGTTGTTTTCGTTTTTAATCCAGACTTCCCTTCGCATACCATTGGGGGGCACCCGAGTGGCGCAGCGGTCTAAGGCACTGCATCTCAGTGCTAGCGGCGTCACTACAGACACCCTGGTTCGAATCCAGGCTGTCCCACAACCGGCCGTGATTGGGAATCTCATAGGGTGGCGCACAATTGGCCCAGCGTCGTCCGGGATTGGCCGGTGTAGGCCATCATTGTAAATAAGAATTTGTTCTGAACTGCCTTGCCTATTTAAATAAAGATTAAATAAAACAATTATAAATCTAATCTAATTGGTTAATCATACAACATTTACTCATGCACAACATAGTAATAAGCGGAGTGGAGTCTGGCTTCAAGGGTTCTCCAATAATACTGTACTTTCTTGGCACATTAGTGGATAACATCACCGAGAGTGAGCTAGGTGTGAGATTTGAACATACAGTATGAGTCGCTGAGGCTTGGCCAGACTACTAGCCATTCATCTTTCCCTATCACTCAGTCTTCCCAGGGGATTCAGAGAGAGAGAGCAATGCCTCAGGAAGGAAGGCCCAGTATGTGACCATTATCTGAGTCAGTAATGAATCACCTCAACGGCGGACCTGTCACTGTCAATGTTTGGGCTCCTCCCCTTGAAATGTCATATTGAGGCGGGTATGGTGACTGTTGTTTTGCCAAAGTGGCTGTCACTTACTGTGCTGGCCACAGCTTTTTGTTTTGCACAACAGCAATGTTATTTGAACTCTATTTCTAATCTGGACATACATAATCTAATCTAATAATTATATAATCTGCATGTCAAGATTGAAACTGAAATTAAAAATAAGACATTTCATTATTAGTTTTATATTAGGATGTTATTGACACACAGATTTGTATTTTCTGCACCCTGACACACATTACAGTCACACGCAAACGCACGCGCACGCACACACACACACACACACACACACACACACACACACACACACACACACACACACACACACACACACACACACACACACACACACACACACACACACACACACACACACACACACACACACACACACACACACACACACACACACCTGTATTAGTCTACCTATCATTTGTGCAGACCTACACGCTTACTCTGTAGATGGCTGGACAAACAACAATACTGTTGATATGTTAAGGAACCACTTGGATAGATACTGCCTGGCAATTGAGAGGGAAGGGATTCGATTCATCTGCTTAAAAAAAGGCTAACTATTCTGTCCTATTGGTTGGATTTTGTACTGTGATTTCTTGGCCGGGCATACCATTACATAATTCTGTTGCCTGAAAATATCCCAGAGCTTTAAGGAGAGAAAATAATCTCGTAGATTTAAATCAGTGCTAATCCTCATCCTAGCTCTCACATCATTCCAAATGACGGTTCTGCTATCTTCATTATAGAAATCGTCATAGAAATTAGTCTTTGCAAATGGAGCGACTTATACTGGGTCGTGTTCATTCGAACACATTTTGCAACAGAACATGAAAGTTTCTCATTAGACAAGTCCAGGTAGTCCCTCCCATTTTTTAATCACTTTTCTTCCATTTGGTGCCTAATAAACATGTATTGCTCAGCCTAATGTCAGAGTTTGTTATGGTTCTTGTCTCAACTGAACCAAGGACAGTAAGTGACCAGACAGCATCTAAACTAGACAGCTGTAAACTAAGTATTCTTCCCTAATGTGATTCCCTGTGTCTAATTGCGTTTCAATGGAAAGTGAAAAGAATGTAAATGAGTAAATGAGACCCTGTTGAATTACATAAGCAAGGAAAGGAGTAGCGTTTTCGCCAATGTCCAAGAAAACGGGAATATGTTGGTGTGGAAGGCTACCTTGGAACTTGATCACCAGTCTGCCCTACCAAGCAAAAAGGCAGTGCTGATCATAGCATGGAACTGAGAAAAAGTTTTTTATTTACCTTGGTTTCACAGTAACTTTATGCAGTTACTGCTAACATGACCCCCATTTTCTCCAAAACACAATAGAGGGAGGATACTTGTCCACATTATTAAGCAGGTATTTAATTGAGCAAAAATGACAACACATTTTTGACCAAATGAGCAGTTACTGCCTGTTTGCTTGGTAGGGCAGCAGTGACTAATGAATGTTTAGTATGTCTGCCTTAACCATTAATTCAGTGTTAGCCTATTAGCATAACATCACTATGAGCTTGAGATCCACTACTAATGACAAAACAAGTATGTGGATAATTATATACAATTCTAAATACTTATATGTTACTCATACAGTATAAGTACACATATTGCTATCTCATACCACTTCAAGCCGCTCACCAAAGGAAAAGAAGTAGGAATTACTTCCTGCTAATGCCCAAAGGATTCATTCTTAGAAGAATTTTAGAAGATACATTTTTCGCCTAGTTAAGGTTGGTCTAAAAATGTCTGTGCTACGCCAAACAGTACCTATCCTGTAATGGCTAATGGAGCATGCACCCAACATTTTTCGATTGAGTGCTAATGGCCAAGTATATTATTTTGTAGCCTCCAAATGGACCACATTGAGTGCCATTTCAGTCTCACTGGGCATGATGCCTCATGCCTCTGTCACTATACATTCATATACAAACCAATGACTCACTGCAATTTGAAGTCATTAGACAGATTACTCTAATGCAATCAGCTATCTTCCTGCATTTCAACACATTTTGCCATGGTGCTAAGAGAAAATGGTGCTGTTTTAAAGCTAATTTCTAGTAAGTCAACACTTTTTTTACCCCATTACACCTCCAGCTTATCGGACACCCTAGACCCACTTCAATTTGCATACCGTCCCAATAGATCCACAGATGATGCAATCACCATTGCATTACACAGTGCCCTATCCTATCTGGACAAGAGGAATGCCTACGTAAGAATGCTGTTCATTGACTATAGCTCAGCCTTCAACAGCATAGTACCCTCCAAGCTCATCATTAAGCTCGGGGCCTGAACTCAGCCCTGTGCAACTTGGTCCTGGACTACCTGACTGGCCGCGCCCAGGTGGTTAAGGTAGGAAACAACACCTCCATTATGCTGATCCTCAACATAGGGGCCCCACAAGGGTGCATGGTCAGAACCCTCCCTTACTCCCTGTTCACCCATGACTGCGTGGCCACACACACCTCCAACTCAATCATCAAGTTTGCAGATGACACTAGTAGTAGGCCTGATTACCAACAATGATGAGACAGCCTACAGGGAGGAGGTGAGGGCCCTGGCGGAGTGGTGCCAGGAAAATAACTTCACGAGTCAACAGAGAGAGCACGCTCCTATTCACATCGATGGGACTGCAGTGTAGAAGGTGAAAAAATTCTAGTTCCTCAGCGTACACATCACTGACAATCTAAAATAGTCCACCCACACAGACAGTGTGGTGAAGGCATCACAGCAGCGCCTCTTCAGCCTCAGTAGGCTGAGTAAATTAGTCTTGGCCCCTAAGACCATCACAAACTTTTACAGATGTACAATTGAGAGCATCCTGTCAGGCTGTATCACTGCCTGGTACGGCAACTGCACCACCCACAATCGCAGGGCTCTCTAGAGGGTAGAGCGGTCTGCCCAACACATCGCCAGGAGCACACTGCCTGCCCTCCAGGACATCTACAGCACCTGATGTCACAGGAAGGCCATAAAGATCATCAAGGACATCAACCACCCGAGCCACAGCCTGTTCAGCCCTCTATCATCCAGAAGGCGAGGTCAGTACAGGTGCATCAAAGCTCGGACCAAGAGACTGAAATCTCAAGGCCATCAGACTGTTAAATAGCCATCACTAGCCGGCTACCACCTGGTTACTCAACCCTGCACCTTAGAGGCTGCTGCCCCATATACATATACATGGAATCACAGGTCACTTTAAATGGAACACTAGTCAGTTTAATAATGTTTACATACTGTTTTACTCATTTCATACACAAATACTGTATTCTACCGTATTTTAGTCAATGCCACTCAGACATTGCTCATTCTAACAGTTGTACATTTCTTAACTCCATTATTTTAATTTTAAATGTGTGTGTATTGTTAGATACTACTGCACTGTTGGAACTAGGAACACAAGTATTTCGCTACACCCGCAATAACATCTCCTAAATACTGTATGTGTATGTGACCCAAGAATTTGATTTGATTCAATGTTTTTGCCATGGGGCAGGTAATGTTTTATAGCTCAACTCATGCTTTTGTTCAACTTTTGCCATGAGGCTGAGAGAAAACGTAGCAATTTTAAAGCTAATTTCCTGCAATTCACATTTTGTATGCTACATGTCAACCGGTGGAAGACCCCCGGGGGACTCATGTGCGTTCTAGCCTTGATAACAGTAGTTGATCCAGATATGTTAGTGCTTGGCTAAAACAAAAATGTGCAGCCCTTGAATGACTTGAGAAAAATGACTATATTAGGTAGAATATCATTCCCCACAAAAAACACTATACCCTAATACACAGACTATCATTAGCACAATATTGACAACATCCTCTCTCCAGAGCATTCGATAGTCCGAATGATTAAGTAAACAAACCAATATTAAGGAGTTATATTTTCTAGCTTCCTCAGGATGCATCCAGACTACACTGATATGCGACATAGCTGGATGCCAAAGCAGAAAACTAGGTTATATTTTTTTGTTGGCATTTCATGAAAGAAATTCCACAAAGCAAATCCACAATAATTTAATTACCTTTAAGGTGGTCTATGGGGAGGGCCATTTAATTGAAAATGATAGAGTGTAAATACTAAAAAAGGTGGAATAAATTGCCATTGAAGGGATAGCTCACCCAAATGACACATTGGTTTTCTTACCCTGTAAGCAGTTTATGTACAAGGTATGAAAGAAATTCAAGCTTTGGTTTATTTCTCTGGCAGAGTCTGGCACTGTTTCTCTATGCTAACATTTTAGCATTTGTGGAACAAATCCAATTCAAGTCATGGGACTGATATTAGCATTTGTTTGCGCAGCATGTTCAAATCCTTAATAAGTGACTTTGGTGAACTTCACAATACATTTGAGATACTTTCAGATGATTTGGACATGATACGCAAAAAAAAAAATATAATATCGGTCCCATGACTTGAATGGGATTTGATCCACAAATGCTAAAATGTTAGCATTTGGAAACAGTGCCAGGGAAACTAAACCAAATCATGGATCTCTGTCATACTTTGTCCATAGATTGAGTACAGTGCAAGGAAACCAATATGTCATTTTGCAATTTCAGCAAACTCTCTCTTTAAAACAAACTTAGTGGGACATGCATAACTATATAAAAAATGATAGACTAGACAGATGATAGACTAGATAGACTAATAGACGAGATGATACGATAGCAGCAGAGGACTTGATTTAATACAGTCACAGATCATCCCACTGGGGTTTGTACAGTACATGTACTGTACATCTTAATACAGGTTAATGGAGACAGAGTTCTGCCATCAGACAGATAAAAGGCCCTGAGTAGCAGAATCTGACTGTGGATTTGCTTCAAAAGGTTGAAAACATCAGATTCAATTTCCTTCTAAATGGATGGAGGGCACACGTAATGTTCTTGATGTGAAGATAGGATGTTATTTTGTAAATGAGGATCCTGAACTAGAAGTCATCGGATCTACTTTGTCCTCTGATGTCTATGTTTTGCGAGGTTACCTTTCCGAGAGATGTTGATCCCCCCCCCCGTCCATTGTCGATTTGTTGCATTGAATTAGTACCGTGACAGACCATTTTGGTTCAGCCATGTATGAAGTCACAGGAATGGGATGTTGTCAAAGGCTCAAAAACTTGTCTTGGTTAGTATAGTCTGGAATGAGAAGAGCACGTCCATCCTGGAAATCGTTTCTAAATGAATACAAGGCATGTTGAATTGAAAAAAAAAATGGCTCCCTGTGAACTTCAGTGCTATCTATTGAGTTTAAAGAGGCAAAAGACCTCTGACTGGGAACCATACCTCATGTGTACACTTTCAGACAACGCCGGCGGAGGGATGACACCAATAACGTCGAGAAGAGCAAAAGGAATTGCACTGCAATGATGGAGAGTCTATGGAGTTTTCATAGCCTAGGTAAGGTGAACCAATGCACCACGGATCCCTATTAAATCAAACTCAGAAACAGGCTTTCAATGATAAACCATAACATCTATTCTCCCGCACTGCACAAATGCATGTTTGGATCCACATACTGTACTCAACAAGACGTGCATATTGTGAAAAAAACTAAACAGGTTATGTTTCCTGAAAGCCTCGTAGCTAAATTGGTACTTTATTTCTCTTTGACAACCCAGCCATAAGAGAGTAACAATTGTAAAATCATTGTTTGAAGGCCCGTACTGTGCGTGAACACACTAAATTCTTCAAATGAAGCACTTTGGTGTTCTATGGGTCGGGTGGTTGTGTCTTTAAGATAAATAAAGTACAGCGATAGATAAAAAGATTTGATCTGACTTGTGTTATATAAAGGCTTTTTATCTATTATATTAGGGTTACAGTATTTGTTTCTCTCACTTGTATGACATGCACAGAGTACATAAACATTAGGGACACCTGCTCTTTCCATGACATTCAGTAGACTGACCAGGTGAAAGCTATGATCCCTTATTGATGCCACCGGTTATATCCACTTCAATCAGTGTAGATGAAGGTGAGGAAACAGGTTAAAAAGAATCCTTGTCAAGCCTCGAGACATGGATTGTGCATGTGTGCCATTCAGACAAAATATGAAGTGCCTTTGAACCAGGTAAGGCAAAGCAACGTTCAAAAGTCTGATGATTACAACTATTATTTGAACCACTTAAGACTAATGATACTAAAGGTTATAGTAGTCAGTAGAATTCACATATTCAGTAGAATTCAGTAGCGCAGCATGGATAAAATCAATGGGGATGTCAAGCCAGGGGAAAAAAGCCATTTTACAACGTATGCGTCACTGGCGTGCATTCAGGAATGCCAAGGGAAACCAGGCTTTCCCAAAAATTGTATCAATAAAAAATAATTTCCCACTCTGTATTTCATAATTGTCCTTCAATTCGCAAGTGGCTGAATGTATCTCACTGGAAAAAAACATCAGTGAGCGAAACAGTGTCTCTCTGTCTCAGTAGGTGATCAAAAAGACATGGTTGCCGCCCATAGGGTTGAATTCAATAGCAAGGGAATTATCCACCAGTGGCAATAGCTAGTCACTGGAGGACAACGACACAAAGAGCTGCATTAAGGGAGGCCAAATGCTCGCTGGCTTCCCTTGCTATTGAATTCAATCTTCTGGGCGGCAGCAATGTCATATTATTTTTGACCAGACAGCATCATATGGATGGGCTACACCTACTGAAACAGAGTGGTGCTGTTTCACTCACTGTGATGCTTTCACTGAGGAGATAGAGTACATTCAGCCACTGGCGAATTGAAGGATCATTATGAAACACAGAGGTGAAATATCAACTATTTTATTATTATTATGATTATTATTAGTATGTATTTTTTATTTATTCAGGAAGTCTGGATTCCCTTTGCATCCATGAATGCACTGGTATAACTGCTGTTACAATTGACATTTGCTCAAGTTGATGCTTCGTGAATAAAATCAACTATATTACAAACAGGTCTTTCCTTCCCCCCCTCGCCCTTCTCCATGACAGTTAAATGTCCTGAACAAGGCTTTCATTTGGACCATACTCTATCTATGTAGCATTTAGATCTTGCAAGGTCCCCGACGGTGCATGGAAGAAAGGGCCATCCTGCTACGTAGATATTATTCTGCAATGTAATTCTTATATGATCTCGTTACCCCTGCCGTCCTTGTACTAGGCACAAGAGCAGGGATGGGTAACTGGTGGCCCTTTTGTAGAACCGTGGACCAATAAAACAAATATAGATATTTAGATTTTGGGGTGGGGAACTCAGGCAGGGTCTCAACTTCCTGTTGAGAGTTACAATAATAGAATTCACAAGGTGCAATTTTGAAATTTGGTTGTGCATCAGCTGTCACTTAATAAGCCTATGTCAGAAAATGTTTTTGGATTGGTAATTTAGTCTAGCGGCCAGCTATCTGAACTTGTAGTAAGCATGGTCAAATAACCGACTGGGGTGGGGTCCATTGATCATCAGTTATCATATTAAAAACGGCCAACATTTTGCCTCCATTCTATGGATGAGGGGGGCGTGCAGCTTGTATTGACTGCTTGCCTGGAGAGGAGAGCAGGTACACAAACACTTAACCGTGTCCATTACAAAAACCATCTACACTACACCTATTTCACTGAAGCAGTCAATGCCGAAGCCAGCTTGCCACCCTGCTAATAGCAGTCTTGTTGTATAAACTGCTTTAAATTGCTATTCTGTTGACAGCTGCTGCCACTGGATGGCTCTGTGGAGAGGACATGGAACGTAAGAGGACTATTACAGGGTGATTTTCAGAATTGTTACTCTGTGATGTTATAATAAAGCTTATTGTCAGTGTTCAGATGCCTAGTTATCAAATAGTGTTGAGTTCCCAACAATGCCTCCTACAGACATTGATTGTAGAGTGTTATATAAAAGGTGAACGAATGAAGAGTTTCCTTCCAAAATGCTATTTAACCACTTTCAGAAATGTTGGTAAATGAGCTTTTATTGAAATTATGAAAGAGATTGATGTGTTTTTTCACTATCTAACCATTGGATGGAGTTGTTCAATGACAGAGATGTATTTGTTTAAAATATATGAACTGATGGTTTAATTTCAGAGTAAAAGCGATCTATCCACCTCACTCAGAGAAATATGTAGTACTGCAAGGTTGTACAGTCAAAATTTAAATAACTGCATATTTTATAAAGAAATGCATAAATGATACATTTGTAACATCAATATGATTTTTACATGTAAAACATTTACATTTGACATTTTAGTCATATCAGATGCTCTCATCCAGAGGGACTTACATTAAGTACATTCATCTTAATATAGCTAGGTGAGACAACCACATATCACAGTAAAATATATAGGATACAAACATTCCATTCCTGCCAAACAATGGACATATAGTGTTTTGTAAAACACATTTTCATACTCATCAAAATTCTATTAATAAAAAAATCTGACAACAGTAATATTTTACACACACATGAAGGTATCCATAAGCAATCATTTATGATGAAAAAACACATAAATAATTGGTGGATATAGCATTTTGGAAATGAACTCTTCAAATATCCCTTTTTATTCCATATCAAAAGCAAAACAGGTGTGTAGCAATTCGGAGACTAAAATACTGCAAAGTCGTCCATTGATCAAATAGTCAGAAATTATCAAATGATCATAAATGCAGAGGGCAGTTCATCTTCCTGAATAAACCGTTGTGGTTCAAATTCTATGAAATGTATTTATAAAGCCCTTTTTACATCAGCAGATGTCACAAAGTGCTTATACAGAAACCCAGCCTAAAACCCCAGACAGCAAGCAATGCAGATGTAGAAGCACGGTGGCTAGAAAAAACTCCCTAGAAAGGCAGGAACCTAGGAAGGAACCTAGAGAGGAACCAGGGTATGTGGGGTGGCCAGTCCTCTTCTTGCTGTGTGGGTGGAGATTATAAGAGAACATGGCCATTAAGGCCAGATTGTCCTTCAAGATGTTCAAACGTTCATAGATGACCAGCAGGGTCAGATAATAATCACAGAGGTTGTTGAGGGTGCAACAGGTCAGCACCTCGAGAGACACTGTGGTACCGTCCGACGACACCCCTGGACAGGGCCAACCAGGCAGGATATAGCCCCCACATCACTAGAGGGATATCAATAGACCACCAACGTATTACCTACCCAGAGACAAGGCTGAGTATAGCCCACAAATATCTCCTCCCCCGCACGAACCGAGGGGGCGCAAGACCGGACAGAAAGATCACGTTAGTGACTCAATCCACTCAAATCGAGTATAGCACAAAAAAAGCCTGCCATGATGTGACACACCGCTCCTTGGGATGGCATGAAAGAGCTCTAGTAAGCCAGGGACCGCCGCAACAGGGTCAGAGGCAGAGAATCCCATTGGAGAGAGGGGACCGTCCAGGCAGAGACAGCTAGAGCGGATCCTCATTCCAGTGCCTTGACATTCACCTTCGCACCCCTGGGCCAGACTACACTCAATCATAGGACCTACTGAAGAGATGAGTCTTCAATAAAGACTCAAAGGTCGAGACCGAGTCTGTGTCTCGCACATGGATGGGCACACCGTTCCATAAAAATTGAACTCTATAGGAGAAAGCCCTGCCTCTAGCTGTTTGCTTAGAAATTCTAGTGACAATAAGGAGGCCTGGTTCTTGTGAACGTAGCGTACGTGAAGGTATGTACGGCAGGACCAAATCAGAGAGATAGGTAGGAGCAAGCCCATGTAATGCTTTGTAGGTTAGCAATTAAAACCTTGAAATCACCCCTATCCTTAACAGGAAGCCAGTGTAGAGGCTAGCACTGGAGTAATATTATCAAATTAGCTGGTTCTAGTCAAGATTCTAGGAGCAACATTTAGCACTAACTGAAGTTTATTTAGTGTTTTATCCAGGAAGCCAGATTGTAGAGCATTGCATTAGTATAATCTAGAAGTGACAAAAGCATGGATGAGCTTTTCTGCATCATTTTTGGACAAAATGTTTCTGATTTTTGCAATGCTATGCAGATGGAAAAATTATTCTTTGAAATATTCTTGATATGTTTGTCAAAAGAGAGATCAGGGTCCAGAGTAACGCCGAGGTCCTTCACAGTTATATTTGAGATGACTGTACAACCATCAAGATTAATTGTCAGATCTAACAGAAGATCTCTTTGTTTCTTGGGACCTAGAACTAGCATCTCTGTTTTGTCCGAGTTTAAAAGTAAAACATTTGCCGCCATCTATTCCTTATGTCTAAAACACAGGCTTCCAGGGTAGGCAATTTTGGTGCTTCACCATGTTTCATCAAAATGTACAGCTGTGTGTCGTCCACATAGCATTGAAAATTGATATTGTGTTTCCGAATGACATCACCAAGAGGTAGAATATATAGTGAAAACAATAGTGGTCTAAAAACGGAACCTTGAGGAACACCAACGCTGACAATTGATTTGGCAGAGGTCAAACCATCCACATAGATGAACTGATATATTTCCGACAGATAAGATCTTACCCAGGAAAGAACTTGTCCGTGTAGACCAATTAGGGTTTCCAATCTCTCCAAAAGTATGTGGTGATTGATGGTGTCAAAAGCAGCACTAAGGTCAAGGAGTACGAGGACAGATGCAGAGCCCTGGTCTGACACTATTAAAAGGCAATTGACCACCTTCACGAGTGTAGTCTCAGTACTATGGGGTCTAAAACCAGACTGAAGTGTTTCGTATACATTATTTGTCTTCAGGAAGTTATTTCCGTTGGAATAGGGTACAGTAGGCAGCTGGAAGGTTTAGAGGCCATGAATATTTTTATCATTGTGTCAAGAGATATAATACTAAAACACTTGAGTGTCTCAATTGATCCTAGGTCCTGGCAGTTCAGAGCAGACTCAGGACAACTGAGATTTGGAGAAATACGCAGATTTAAAGAGGAGTCTGTAATTTGCTTTCTACTAATCATGATCTTTTCATCGAAGAAGTTCAAACAATTCATCACTGCTGAAGTAAAGGCCATCCTCTTGGAGAATGCTGCTGTTTAGTCAGCAACAGATTAAAAAATAAACGTTGGTTTGTTCTTATTCTCATCAATTAGGTTGGAAAAGTAGGCTGATCGAGCAGCAGTGAGGGCTCTTCGAAATTCCATGGTACTGTGGTTCCAAGCTAGTCGGAAGACTTCCAGTTTGGTGTGGCGCCATTTCCATTCCAATTTTCTGGAAGCTTGCTTCAGGGCTCGGGTATTTTCTGTATACCAGGGAGCTCATTTCTTGTGACAAATGTTTTTAGTTTTAAGGGGTGCAACTACATTTAGGGTATTACGCAACGTTACATTTAGATCCTCAGGTGGTGAACTGATTTTTGTACTCCAACATCTTTAGGTAGGTGGAAGGAGTCTGGAAGGGCAACTAGGAATCTTTGGGTTGTCAGAGAATTTATAGCTCTGCTTTTGATTATCCTTGGTTGGGGTCTGAGCAGATTATTTGTTGCGATTGCAAACATAATAAGATCGTGGTCCGATAGTCCAGGATTATGAGGAAAAATATTACCTCCACAATATTTAATCCACTGGACAAAACTAGGTCCAGTGTATGACCGTGGCAATGCATACGTCCCGAAACATGTTGGACAAAACCCACTGAGTTGATGATGGCTCCAAAAACCTTTTGGAGTGGGTATGTGGACATTTTCATGTAAATATTGAAGTCACCAACATTTTGAATATTATCTGCCATGACTACAAGGTCCAATAGGAATTCAGGGGACTCAGTGAGGAACGCTTTATACGGCCCAAGAGTCTTGTAAAACAGTAGCTATAAAAGCTGCATGACTATAAACTCAAAATTTAAAAAATGCTGTCATTTTTTCATAATAATTGTTTTCTGTCATGAATGTTCGCAACATCTCCGCCTAACCAGGAGCAGAGGCCTCATTTAACACAGTAAATTCATCAGGCTTGAGCCATTTTTCAGTCAGGCCAACTACATCAAGGTTATGATCAGTGGTTAGTTCATTGACAATGACTGCCTTGGAAGTAAGGGACCTAACTATATGTAGTCCTATTTTGAGATATTATCAACATTTCTTTCAATTATGACAGGAATGGAGGAGGTCTTTGCTGCTGAAGTACACTTTGACTGCTTTCTGAGTTATTCAGCTTGAATGAATGACTCCCAGATTATATTTTGATGCACAAGTAGGAGAACCAGGGAAGTGACAGACAAACAGATGATCAATCTGTTGTTGTTTTCCAAGACAAAATCAGCAACCAATCCAATATCTATTATAGATTGATACAAAGTGCATATTGCTGATTGAGTATATACATTCATTTGAAATAAATAAATTGATTGAAGTTGAACCCCCAGAGAGAGATATTTGAGAAAAAAAACTTCAGAGAACAAATTGCCCTGAATCTAGAAATGTAATTATTTCAGGGAGTGTCAAATAAATGTATATACTCAATTCATCAATATGCACTTTGTATCGATCTAAAATAGATATTGTAATGCTTGTTGATTACACTGTCAGGCATCAAATATTCATATTTTACACTTGATTGACACTTAACGACAGGTAAAGCTCTTTACGTGTGTAAAAGTCAATGCACAAAATGACAATTTGTTGTTGGATAAAATTATGTATGCATAATTAATCGGATCATTTACAAAATGTACCAGTCATTCATTAAAAAAAAATGTTGATTCATATATCATATAAAGTACGTGTGAACAATGCAGCACATTTTCAAGCCAGAATGTGCCATAAACAATTAGCAACTAAGTGTTCATAGTGTTGCATGCACTTACATTTTACACATTTGCATTACCACAAGGTGCAATACCACCACACAGAAATGTGTGTCAGTGGCAGCACACAAGCATGAGGGGCATCAGTTTATTTCACTGTTTGTGTTTTAACCTTAGTTCTACTTTCTCCCAAGTCGAAGAGACAATACTGGCTTCATATTTATTGGAGACATGGCCTGCATCTCCTTCACAGAGAGCTGTTATTGAACAGATCCTGGTTGTCAGGGAGGGCCAAAACCCTCTCCTGTGCACCAGCTAACTGACACTGTGAGGTGATTACTGATGAGGTGCAGGAAGTGTGTCCCTTTGTGCCTGGATGTGTGGTGCTTCAACGGGTAGTCGGGTACAAACCCAGTGGCTTTTCAGTCGAACAGAATTCAAAAGAAATCGCTTGCTTTTCTAGCCTATGCCATTATGTGTCAAAATTCCCCCTTTCTTTTCAGTGTGCAAGGAGCAAGACTGTCACAGTAAGCCTAGCTTTTAGATCAATAGGAAAATGCTACAAAGTATGCTTTTCAGACAGTCACTATGAATGTTGCAGTGTACCCTTAAGAATCGCTTTTGAACTTCCAACTAGTGGCACTTTCCTGACCTTATTCCTAAAAAGTGTGTGTCCATTTGTTAATTAGGCATATCATGTTGACAGGCTGCATAATGCATGTGTAGGAATCAGACAGTGGACAAGCTGTCTAGTTACAGCTGTGTTTGCCTCTGTTTTTGGTTTATATTTGAGGCTTTATACATTTCATTTCACCACATTATCACATCTAGTCACAGAGGCCAAGCATAAGTAATTGCATAATAAAAAATATTTTTTAAAATAAATAAACAAGTAAGAAGCAACTGAGTGGGAATCCTTCAATAACTGGATATTATTTTAAAACGAATTAGAAACTAGGAGGTTCGAACCCTGAATGATGATTGTCTGACAGCCTCGGTATATCAGACTGTATACCACTGGTTTGACAAAACGTTTATTTTTACTGATCGAATTACGTTGATAACCAGTTTATAACAGCAATAAGGCAACTCCGTGGTATATTGGCCATATACCACACCGCCTCGGGCCTTATTGCTTAAATATACACCTCTTTGTATAAACACAGTTTCTACCTAATGAATTGGCGCTGCTCCTTAAAAAACAGAATATCTACATTCTTAACATCCATATAACTTCAAGGACCCATTCATATCTTTGACTACTCTCTGTTGGCTTGAAGAACACCTTGATATTGATATGTGTGATGATTGGTATTATGTAAAGTAACAGAGCTTCGTCTATTTTTGGCGTGCTGCATGTTTTTTCATTTGCATTTCCACATAGCTGGAGTAATGATTTGAGGAAACTAGAGAGATGGAAAGAGAAAGAATGATACATTTTCTTCTATATGTCAAGGGTCCGAATAGCACGACCTGTCTCAAATTGACCAGGCTACATAACCTTACAGAAAACATATTCACCTATACCAAATGTGCAGTGGAGAGCAAGGTAGTTGGTCAAAATGACAGAAAGAGTAGGCTTTCCCATTTTCTTTCTTTCTTCCTTCCTCTACATGCAAGCCTACGGTCTCATATCTGACACAATCCAAGATCCTTTCCACATTCATTAATAATGAATAATTCACACCACAGCCTAATATAAGTCTATTCATTGATACATTTTCAACATTTCCTACCACACTCCAAAGGATTTCCAATTGAAATTCATACAATTAAGGTGAAAATTACAAGGACACGCTATAAATTAATAATTGAGCTGCACTGTTCAAACGTTGATATTTAGCCTCCTTGCAGATGACTTATTCCGCAAAACCCTGAACTGAAAAATATGGCACAGTTAATATCCTACACACCGGACACATCATATTTGAATGCCCTTCATTGAACGTTGAATGGCAATGAAAGTTTGACAAAATTTCACAATCCATTGTGGATTAAGATGAAAATCCCCCAGTGCCTTAGTGATGATTAGATGAAAATGAAAAATACTCACCGTATGACAAATCAATATCATACGATCTCATTTTATTTAACATTATGCTAAACTATGCATTCTGCCCTGGCTATTAAAGGAGATAATCAAACATTTTGAGGGGGCACCGTTCATTTCGGTACAATATCCGATTTAGACGTCAAATATTTTGACAGGAGGAAATGCGAGTTTGCGGTCCCGGGGGATATTATGCAACTTGAGCCTCAGATTTCCCAGAGTGCAACTCTCCTCTTTTCCGAGAGGAAAATTAAATCCAGATTTAAGCAGGCTGCTGAGTGATCCAATTACAAGACATGGCACGGCATGACTTCATCCTCTGTAATAGACTGTGCAGCATGCTAGCATTGGCATCCAGGCATCTCAAGCCCCTGTCACGAAACCAGATGTAGCGTTAGACATTGTTACGTTTTCATTTACATTTAGTCATTTAGCAGACGCTCTTATCCAGAGCGATTTACAGGTGCAAGTAGGGTAAAGTGCCTGGCTTAAGGACACATCAACAGATTTATCACCTATTCGGCTCGGGAAATCAAACCAGCAACCTTTTAGCGATTATGATCTCTTCAGGAGATCTCATTAAGTCCCGGGATCGCAGGTGTCGACAATCAACAGTGCTCTGTGGAGAGTTACATGAAATGTATTATCTTTGTTATCAGTCTGTGTGTGTTTGGAGTAAATATCAACATTTGTTGATATGTTTAGTGGCACATGGGTGGAATCCATTTATATTATGACAGAGGGATATCTTTGCTGTTGGGGTACGCTCCTAGAAAAAAATGTCCTACCTAAAACCTATCCTATCTGGCTGTCCCCATAGGATAACTTTTTGAAGAACTCATTTTGGTTCAAGTTAAAACCCTTTTGGGTTCCAGGTAGAACCCCGTTGGGTTCCATGTAGAACCCTTTCCGCAGAGAGTTCTACCTGTAACTAGAAAGGGTTATCCTATGGGGACAGTCACATAACCTTTTTGGAATCCTTTTACTAAGAGTGTAGGAGGTAGCTCTCTTGATTTAAGAATGACTCACCATTTGGTGAGGGTATTAGGCACTTTGATTGTACTGGAAGAGGCAATAGATCTTGAGGGAAGATTGTACCAATAAGGGTGAAAAGCAACTCTTTGGAGTGTCAAAGACAATACCAATGATGCCTACACACAGCTTGTGTCATTACGTTGCCGTACAGGAAAGTTAAGCTATTGTCGAAATCCATGCTCCACATTCACAGTCGACATCACGCAAAAACAATGGAGGAGAGCCACATTTTGTTCATGTCTGGGTACTCTGCGATATTCGATACAACTTCTGATGTACTGTGCATTCAGAACGTATTCAGACCGCTATACTTGTTCCACATTTTGTTCATGTCTGGGTACCCTGCGATATTCGATACAACTTCTGATGTACTGTGCATTCAGAACGTATTCAGACCGCTATACTTGTTCCACATTTTGTTACGTTACAGCCATATTCAAAAACAAGTTAATTAGTAAAAAACAACAACAACAGTATCATTTACATAATTATTCTAACCCTTTACTCAGTATTATGTTGAAGCACCTTTGGCAGTGATTACAGACTCGAATCTTCTTGGGTATGATGCTACAAGCTTGGGGGGGGATATACAGAAAATAACTCTATTTGGTAAAATACCAAGTCCATATTATGGCAAGAACAGCTCAAATAAGCAAAGAGAAGTGACAGTCCATCATTACTTTAAGACATGAAGGCCAGTCAATGCCGGAAAATTTGAAGAACTTTGAAAGTTTCTTCAAACGCAGTTGCAAAAACCATCATGATGAAACTGGCTCTCATGAGGACCGGCACAGGAAAGGAAGACCCAGAGTTACCGCTGCTGCAGAGGATAAGTTTATTAGAGTTACCAGCCTCAGAAATTGCAGCCCAAATAAATGCTTCACAGGGTTCAAGTAACAGACATCTCAACATCAACTGTTCAGAGGAGACTGTGTGAATCAGGCCTTCATGGTCAAATTGCTGCAAAGAAACCACTACTAAAAAACACAAATAATAAGAAGAGACTTGCTTGGACCAAGAAACACGAGCATTGGACATTAGACCGGTGGAAATCTGTAATTTGGTCTGATGAGTCCAAATTAGAGATATTTGGTTCCAACCGCCGTGTCTTTGTGAGACGCAGAGTAGGTGAACGGATGACCTCCTCATGTGTGGTTCCCACTGTGAAGCATGGAGGAGGAGGTGTGATGGTGCTTTTCTGGTGAGACTGTCAGTGATTTGTTTCGAATTCAAGGCACACTTAACCAGTATGGCTACCACAGCACTCTGCAGCGATACGGCATCCCATCTCGTTTGCGCTTAGTGGGACTATGTTTTGTTTTTCAACAGGACAATGACCCAACACACCTCCAGGCTGTGTAAGGGCTATTTGACCAAGTTGAACAGTGATGAGTGGTGATGACCTGGCCTCCACAATCACCCGACCTCAACCCAATTGAGAATGGGATGAGTGGGACGGCAGAGTGAAGGAAAAGCAACCAACAAGTGCTCAGCATATGTGGGAACTCCTTCAAAACTGTTGGAAAAGCATTCCAGTTGAAGCTGGTTGAGAGAATGCTAAGAGTGTGCAAAGCTGTCATCAAGGCAAAGAGTGGCTACGTTGAAGAATCTATAATCTGAAATATATTTAGATTAGTTGTACACTTTTTTGGTTACTACCTGATTCCATGTGTGTTATTTCATAGTTTTGATGCCTTAACTACCATTCTACAATGTAGACTACAGTACATATAAAGAAAAACCCTTGAATAAGTAGGTGTGTCCAAACTTTTGACTGGTACTGTATGTATTTGGGGAGTTTTCTCCTATTCTTCTCTACAGATCCTCTCAAGCTCTGTTAGGTTGGATGGGGATCATTGCTGCACCGCTTTTTTCAGGTCTCTCCAGAGATGTTCCATCGGGTTCAAGTCCGGGCTCTGAATTGGTCACTCAAGGACATTCAGAGACTTGTCCCGAAGACACTCCTGCGTTGTCAACTGTCAACTGTCAACTGTCAACTGTGGGACTTTATATTGACAGGTGTGTGTCTTTCCAAATCATGTCCAAACAATTGCATTTCCACAGGGGGACTCCAATCAAGTTGTTGAAATATCAAGGATGATCAATGGAAACAGGATGCACCTGAGCTCAGTTTCGAGTCTCAGAGCAAAGGGTCTGAATACTTATGTATTTAAGGTATTTCTACAAACCTGATTTTGCTTTGTCATTGTGGGGTATTGTGAGTAGATTGATGAGTAAAAAAACATTTAATCCATTCTAGAATAAGGCAGTAATGTTGCAAAATGTGAAAAAAGAGAAGGGGTCTGACTACTTTCCAAATGCACTGTAGTTGCAAAGTAGCTCAAAAGTAGTAAGGAGTTGCAAAGTAGCTAATTAGTGAAAATGCTAAAGTTACGCAGGCCCAGTTAAATAAAAGATATAATAACAATGCATGATGAGCCTTCAACACACAACTCGACTATTGTTTCTGTCTTAAGTAACCTACTGTCTTTATCAGGATTGAAATGCACTGTATACAAAATCTTGTACTGCACACTAAGAAAATAAACATTTTCTTGTGCCTTTCAGAAATGTCTAATAAACAATGTGTCTATTTCACAATAATCTGTGATATTGGGTTGAGTCTTGCATGATGTTAAGTGCACTATTCATGCAATGGATGAATAAGTGACAATCACAGGTATAACTTTAATGGAATATGTTTGCTAATTAGCACTTTCAAATCTAAACGTAAATAGAGACAAAATATTGATTAAAGTTCTTTGTCCGAGAGAGATTAACATGGTAATCAAAATGTCACCTCAGGGTAAGCTTACACGAAAAACAGCCCTTAAAAGAGATTCTAAAATCCACTATGGGAAAAATTTATGATGGAAAAAAGATTGGAACCATTTCCCTGTTTGACCGCTAGCTTATATAGATATTATGACACCTCCACTGGGGCTCTATTGTGTATTGTTTCTTCGATTCTCTACTCTATTAAACTGATGATTTTATCTCATTTGTTTTGTATGATCTAGATAAATGTCCTCTCACTAAGTCATCACTAACTGTCATTGGTTTGTTGGTTTTTGTTTGAATGGTTATTATTAACAAGGTCAGCACTCAGGTATTTGCAGTGAAATTGTCACTCTGTGTATTCTCAAATTAAAACACTGTATAAATGGGGCTACAACATAATTAGGGTTCAGCCATAACAGGTGATAAACAAATTGTGTAATGAAGTGCTTATATGGAAATTGTATAACACATATCATAGGTGTAGGATTTCATACCCTGCCTCTCTTATATACCTTTGTCAGTGTAGTAGCACTTCAATGACAGGAAATATAGCCTCTAGCAGTGCTTCCAAACCCTCTTGGGCATCACCAGGCTTTTCACATATTTGTTGCAGTCCTAAAGTGGCACGCCTGATTCAATTAGTCAACTATCGCCAAGCCCTTGACTAATTGAATCAGGTGTGCCAGTTCAGTGCTACAGCAAATATGTTTAATGTCTGGTGGTCCCCCAGGAGAGGATTGGGAGGCACTGCCCTACATTGTAATATCTATTTCCTTTCATTGCACTGTTTTTGTAAGTCATTAGTTTATGTGGTGAATAATTTTTACTTTGTAAATAAATCAATGCATGCACATAGCGTATGGTATAGTGCATTGTAGGTATAGCAAATACTAGCTAAACCAATTTATGTTTTAGAATTAAGTGCACTATTCATGCAAAGGATGAATAAGTGACAATCACAGGTATAACTTTAATGGAATATTTTTGCTCATTTTGTGATACCTGTGGGTGGCTCTTTAAAGAGCCATTTGGGTGGCACTGGGGAGGAGGAAGAGGAGGGTCATGGATGGACCACACCACCGTGTGCTGTCATGGTACTGCACCAACTGGAGAGAAGAGGTAGGTGGTCAGGGTATCCCTCACTTGATCAGCTTCCCTGGTGCCATGGTTGGTTCCATCAATCCACCGCTTGGAACTCCCAACCGCCGGTTCTGAGGACGTTGTGGAGGATACAGGTAGCCTTAACACAGACCTCGACATCAGGGCTGGCTCTAACCTTTTGGGGGCTCTATGCGAGATTTGGCGAAGGAGAGAATAATGTAAGTTATAAAGTATATTTTGCCATTGCAGCTTTAAAGCAAGTTTTCTGTAGTTCTACATATTTTACTGATTTATGCCATGTTAAAGATGTCTGAATGAAAGTGACTAACAAAATCAATGGGGTCCGTTGGAGGTGATTGCCCCTGGGCACGAGTGCCCAGTCAGTATTCAGCAATGATTACCACAAGTTTAGATAAATGTCTAGACTAACTTACCAATCTAAATATTGTTATTTTAATTTTATTTTACTAGGCAAGTCAGTTAAGAACAAATTCTTATTTTCAATGACAGCCTAGGAACAGTGGGTTAACTGCCTGTTCAGGGGCAGAACGACAGATTTGTACCTTGTCAGCTCGGGGATTTGAGCTTGCAACCTTTCGGTTACTAGTCCAACGCTCTAACCACTAGGCTACCCTGCCGCCTAGTGTCTTAGCTGAAATTGCTAATTGAATGACTGTCAGTGACTGACAAAAACAAGAGAAAAACTGCTGATGCACAAGCAAATTGTGAAATTGCATCTTGTGTATTTTTACGGACACATCACAGACACACTGAAATGGTCCATCCACACAGACAGTGTGGTGAAGGTGGTGTAACAGCGTCTTTTCAACCTCAGGAGGCTGAATAAATTTGGTTTGTCACCTAAAACTGCAAGGCTCTCCAGAGGGTGGTGCGGTCCGCACAAAGCATCACCGGGGACAAACTACCTGCCCTCCAGGACACCTAAGCACCCGATGTCACAGGAAAGCCAAAATTATCATCAAGGACAACAACCACCTGAGCCACTGCCTGTTCACCTAGCTACCATCCAGAAGGTGAGGTCAGTACAGGCGCATCAAAGCTGGGACCGAGAGGCTGAAAAACAGCTTCTATCATACATTGATTACTAATCATGTCACAAAAGTAAACGTCCCTAGGGGACAAAACCAACACAATGACTGGTTACACAAAGAAAGGGGGTTGGGTTTGAATGAAAGAGGAGGAAGACTGGAGAACAAAAGGATTGGGTCTGAATCAGACCTTGAGAAGCTATGCTATTGTAAACACAGAATCTTATACATTCTTATACAAACTACCTGCCCTCCAGGACACCTAGAGCACCCGATGTCACAGGAAAGCCAAAATGATCATCAAGGACAACAACCACCTGAGCCACTGCCTGTTCACCTAGCTACCATCCAGAAGGCGAGGTCAGTACAGGCGCATCAAAGCTGGGACCGAGAGGCTGAAAAACAGCTTCTATCTCAAGGCCATCAGAATGTTAAACAGAAATTTTTAGATTACATGTTAGATATTGCTGCACTGTCGGAACTAGAAGCACAAGCATTTCGCTACCCTCGCAATTACATCTGCTAACCATGTGTATGTGACCAAAACCATTTGATTTGATTTCTACTATTCTAACTCTCAACAGTAAGTTGAGACCCCGACTGATTCCTCCCTCAAAAACATATTATTGGTGGTGGGATCCTCAGAGCTCGGTCAAAGGAAGACTCCCAGAAAGTCCCACCATCACTTGCCCTGCCATAGGCGCTGAGGTTTATGACTCTGAAGCAGTAGTTTGCATCGGCCACTACCGAGAGGATGATGAAATAGGTCCCCTTGTAGTTGTAGAACTGGGACCCAGAGCATGGTGCCTGGATAATCACATGCTTTCCATTGGTTGACCAAAGGCAGAGAAAGTTCCACTTCTTGTTGAACTCTTTCACAATGGCCCTTCAGTCTTCCTCCTTGGAGACAGGCATGTACTCCGGTACCAGACCATCCTAGACGGCTTTCGCCACTGTGGTCCAACCCACATGGTAGCTGGATGCGGTGGTCCAGAAGGTGTCCAAGTTGCAAGGGATCTGCAAAAAAATAAACAAATAAAATGTTCATATGATTATTTAGCCTATGCCCTGCTACATTAATTCAATCTAAACAGTAGGCCTAGTATAAGCACTTGTTTAAATAGCCCTTACGCAGCCTGGAGGTGTGTGGGCTCATTGTCCTGTTGAAAAACAAATGATAGTCCCACAAAGCACAAACCAGATGGAATTGCGTATTGTTGCAGAATGATGTGGTAGCTATGCTGGTTAAGTGTGCCTTGAATTCGAAATAAATCACAGACAGAATCACCATCAAGGCACCCCCACACCATCACACCTGCTCCTCCATGCTTCACAGTGGGAACCACACATGTGGAGATCAACTCTTCACCTACTCTGCATCTCACAAAGACTCATCAGACCAAAATACAGATTTCCACCGTTCTAATGTCCATTGCTTGTGTTTCTTGGCCAAGCAAGTCTCTTCTTCTTATTGGTGTCCTTTAGTCGTGGTTTCTTTGCAGCAATTTCGACAAAGGCCTGATTCACACAGACTCTTCTGAATAGTTGATGTTGAGATTTGTCTGTTACTTGAACTCTGTGAAGCATTCATTTGGACTGCAATCTGAGGTGCAATTAACTCCAATGAACTTATCCTCTGCAGCAGAGGTAACTCTGGGTCTTCCTTTCCTGTGGCGGTCCTCATGATAGACAGTTTCATGTCTTAAAGTAATGGACTGTCATTTCTCTTTGCATATTTGAGCTGTTCTTGACATAATATGGACTTGGTCTTTTATCAAATAGGGCTATCTTCTGTCGTGTCTTTGCTATGGATTAAATGATATGTGACATGCTATTTTATCAAATCAATTCTCTGTAATTAATATTACCTGATTAAACTGATGACGTAAATGTAATTACCTAGGAAGTCGGGGCACCAAGGAAGAATGTTCATAGAGCTGTTGTCTTCCGAATAAAGTCTTAAAGATCTGGTAATCCTTTATATCAATAGCAGTCAATTATTAATCGTCACCTTATTCAGTCTCATCTGAACGTCGTAAAATTCTCAAACCCGGGCTAACAAGTTGAATCAGCAATACAACATTTGGTTTAATAATTTATTTACTAAATAATCACACAGAATTACATACACACAGGATGGATCATACATTGATTACTAATCATGTCACAAAAGTAAACGTCCCTAGGGGACAAAACCAACACAATGACTGGTTACACAAAGAAAGGGGGTTGGGTTTGAATGAAAGAGGAGGAAGACTGGGGAACAAAAGGATTGGGTCTGTATCGGACCTTGAGAAGCTATGCTATTGTAAACACAGAATCTTATACATTCTAAATAACCGCCCATTTGGAAAAGGACAATGCAAGAAATATATTTACTCCGAGCTGCGCTTCGATAGATTGGTCGAAGATGGAAGGCTGGTTGCCCAGCAGAGATCTCCCTTGAGATCTCCCAAATGCTCTGGTCATAGGGCGGACACGTTGTAGTCTGTCATCGTGTGGTAGAACGGATACGTTGTAGTACCTTGTCGTTCTGAAGAGATTGTCTGTCCTTTCCAAGACCACGTACGTTTACAGCTGCTGCTGATAACTCGACGTCAAGGATGTTTCACTTCTTTAGTGAATAAGAGTTCAAAGTTCATACCAAGCTGCCATACTAAGCTCATGCTGTAGTCTGGCTGGTGTAGTCAAAATTCATCCTTCCAGCGAGGCAATCATCTCCTCCACGTTGAAATTGGACCTTTAAAACGTATGAACACCAGTCCTCACGTCGTCAGGAACACAAGTTAATTTGTTAGGTTGTAGTTGACATTAGCCCTTTTAAACATATGGACATCATGGTTGACTTTCGTCAATGGGCTTTTGTAGTGGGGGAGAGAAGGGCATGTTTCATAGTTCTCAACCAATGTCTGTTTACTTGGGCGGGGCCACTGAGTGAGCATAGTTCACTTATGAAAACAATCCTCTCATTTAGAATTAAAATTATATTTAATCTTTTCACAAATAGTTTCATATTTAAACATTTAAATTGCACAACAATTCCATGTGAATCTGATAACTAGAATGTGTAGACTTTCCAAAATACAATTTATGTCGTCCTATCATCAGCAATAATGTCTCAGACGACAACTCATCTGACATCATATTCTGTAAGTACCAACGGATGCTTTCACCTGGTTGGATTACCAAAATATTGTTCCGTTCCCAACCTTTTGATGTTACCATCCTCTATGTTAGCAAAGGGCTTTACAAGAGTCCATTCTGTAGAGTAAAGAGAAAAAATTTGGGAAAGGTATTTATGGGTGGTCATATACATCACCAACAGGGCAACGTTGTGACACTTCTGTATACCACACCTACCTTTCTACAACACAACTGATTGTCTCAAACACATTAAGAAGGAAATAAATTGCACAATTTAACTTTTAACAAGGCACACCTGCTAATTGAAATGCATTCCAGTTGACTACCTCATGAAGCTGGTTCAGGGAATGCCAAGAGTGTGCAAAGCTGTCCAGGCAAAGGGTGGCTACTTTGAAGAATCTCAAATATAACATTTTAACACATAAATATAACACTTTTTTGGTTTCTATATGATCCCATGTGTTATTTCATAGTTTTGATGTCTACACTATTTTCTACATTGTAGAAAACAGTAAAAATAAAGAAAAACCCTGGAATGAGTAGGTGTGCCCAAAACTTTTGAATGGTACTGTATATATACTGTAGGCATTATTACTCTGTGATTACCATTTTGTCCATTGTTAATTTCTGTACCTTTAAATAATGTGCTACCAATTACATTTTTTATGTATACATGGTACTCCCCGTGCTGCTTTCTGGGCTGCAATGGGTTGACCCAGAAAAACCTTGAGCACCACTGTCCTCTATCAAGGCAAAGAGAAATAACTTTCTCAACTTCGGTCTCACTGTAGTAGATTCATGAAACATTTTCAGTGAACTAGCCTGTACACAGTTGAAGTCGGAAGTTTACATAAACTTATGTTGGAGTCATTAAAACTTGTTTGTCAACCACTCCACAAATGTCTTGTTAACAAGCTATAGTTTTGGCAAGTCGGTTAGGACATCTACTTTGTGCATGACAGTCATTTTTACAACAATTGTTTACAGGCAGATTATTTCCCTTATAATTCACTGTTTCACAATTCCAGTGGGTCAGAAGTTTACATACACTAAGTTAACTGTGCCTGTACACAGCTTGGAAAATTCCAGAAAATGATGTCATGGCTTTAGAAGCTTCTGATAGGCTAATTGACATCATTTGAGTCAATTGGAGGTGTACCTGTGGATGTATTTCAAGGCCTACCTTCAAACTCAGTGCATCTTTGCTTGACATCATGAGAGAATCTAAAGAAATCAGCCAAGACCTCAGAAAAATAATTGTAGACCTCCACAACTCTGGTTCATCCTTGTGAGCAATTTCCAAATGCCTGAAGATACCACGTTCATCTGTACAAACAATAGTACGCAAGTATAAACACCATGGGACCATGCAGCCAACATACAAGTGAGCAAGGGAGATGAACATACTTTGGTGCGAAAAGTGCAAATCAATCCCAGAACAACAGCAAAGGACCTTGTGAAGATGCCGGAGGAAACCGGTTCAAAAGTATCTATATCCACAGTAAAACGAGTCCTATATCGACATAACCTGAAAGGCCGCTCAGCATGGAAGAATCCACTGCTCCAAAACCTCCATAAAAAAGCCAGACTACGGTTTGCAACTGCATATGAGGACAAAGATCGTACTTTTTGGAGAAATGTCCTCTGGTCTGATGAAACAAAACTAGAACTCTTTGGCCATAATGACCATCGTTATGTTTGGAGGAAAAAGGGGGTGGCCTTCAAGCCAAAGAACACAATCCCAACCATGAAGCACGGGGGTGGCTGCATCATGTTGTGGGGTGTTTTGCTGCGGAGGGGCAGATGCAATTCACAAAATAGATGGCATCATGAGTGAGTAAAATTATGTGGATATATTGAAGCAACATCTCAAGACATATGTCAGGAAGTTAAAGCTTGGTCGCAAATGGGTCTTCCAAATGGACAATGACCCCAAGCATACTTCCAAAGTTGTGGCTAAATGGCTTAAGGACAACAAAGTCAAAGTTTTGGAGTGGCCATCACAAAGCCCTGACCTCAATCCTATAGAAAATGTGTGTGCATAACTGAAAAAGCTTGTGCGGGCATGGAGGCCTACAAACATGACTCTGTCAGGAGGAATGGACCAAAATTCACCCAACTTATTGTGGGAAGCTTGTGGAAGGCTACCTGAAACCTTTGACCCAAGTTAAACAATTTAAAGGCAATGCTACCAAATATTAATTGAGTGTATGTAAACTTCTGACCCACTGAGAATGTGATGAAAGAAATAAAAGCTGAAATTAAATCATTCTCTCTACGATTATTCTGACATTTCACATTCTTAAAATAAAGTGGTCATCCTAACTAACCTAAGACAGGGAATTGTTACTGGATAAAATGTCAGGAATTGTGAAAAACTGAGTTTAAATGTATTTGGCTAAGGTTTATGTAAACTTCCGACTTCAACTGTACTGTATAGCACAAACACTTTCCTCCGAAATACACCCTAAAACCGGACACGATTCACATGCAGAAGTCCAATGTTTCCCTTTTTTTCTATCTTGTTTCTATCCCATAAACACATAGACGGAAGCTACACATAGGCACTTTCTCCTGTGTTTGATCTACTTCAGTTTCTGAGACTGCATGACAAAGCATAGTACAAGTTCAAAAAACACAATGCATGTGACTCCCTTCAGACACCACAGCCTTCGTACGGCAGATGTTCATCATATGAGTCGCAGCTGTGCGGATTGTATCCCATTGAAAAGAATGGACTTCCACCGAATACACATAGTTTGATGCAAACTGTGTGCACAGAACTTAACCCTAAACTTAACAGCATATTTTGAGAAATGTGTGCTGTGCAGGAGTGACGCATCAAATGCCACCTGGCTACAGTTCTGATCTATATTCTCAATATTCCTTTATATTTAATTTACAGGAAGCTGATCATAATCAAAAAAAAGGTCAGCAGATGAATTTATCAGTTAAATGTTTTGTCTTAATTACAACATTCTTATTAAACTGTGTGCACTTCCATTGCCTAGGTGATCGTTTGATCTCTGAAAAAGAACACAGAGAGAACAACCTTTTCCAAACATCCGTCAGATCATCTACAAAATGTGGCCAGTCTGCACACTGTCCATTAGAGGACTTAAAGGACATGGATGAGAGACAGACGGTCCATGTTTCAAGGTTTTAGAATGCTGTCGTGGTGTCTGGACCCATCGCACCTAGCCCACTGTGACACTATCTACCGATTCAATCTACAATATGCTGATTCTATCATAATAAAGAAAATTGGCTAAATCCCTGAGGGGAAAGGTTCTAATAGAAAATAATTCTGCCCTTGAAACACTCCGGGCCATCTTCTGATGAGATGATGCTATCTTTGTTTAGACTTCAACATCTAGGGCAGGGCCATGTGTGCTCATATATTTAATTAAAATACCATTGCCCGGTGCAAGCCCCAACAAAGCCTACTTATCATTTGTCAGCGCTCCCTTTTTACTCGAATTCAAAGATTATCGGTGTTGATTGGCACTTTAAACAGAGTGAGGTGGAACCTAAACCAGTGCTGTAATGTGAAGAGTATATCTGCTTGTCAAAGCTCAGGTGTTCAGGGACATCTTTTTTTCTATTACCTTGACTTAAGGCCAGACACAGGCTGAATACCATCAGTCTAAACATGACTCGCCATGTCACTCTATTCTTCTGATCATCGCACTGGACTAGACAAAATAACATGAATGGGTAACAGTTTACAATAAGGTACCCTATATGAAGAATTATATTCCAAATAAACTGGCTGTGGCTTCATGCAAATGTCAGACGACCTGTTTGCTTGTGGTATCCGGAGCAATCCAACTCCCAAGTGACTTAGTGCCTCGACACCGGCATATATTTAAAGGTCTGTCATGATAAGGCATATTTGACATTCTAAGGCATATTTATGAGTGAGACATGTTTTGGGGTGCCTTGGGGTATAGCCAAAGATACAGGATGATGCATGAGACACAGAGGGACTCGCAACGGAAATTGACGATATGTATGGATGATTTTCTGAATTTTCGATATGAACACGCAGAGGTATATAGTAGGTGTTTGATAGACTTTCAGAATTCAAAGCAGTTTAGTGTAAAATAGCTGACTACAGTAGGGGAGAGTGGGGTAAGCTGAGCGATATTTTACTTTCAGCATTTCTCTGTCAAGGGAAATATAGTATTCTTTCTAGCAAAGATATCTACATATATTTCTGGATGTTGTATATCGCTGGAAATAATCAGAATTAATGTAAAGACTACAGTTTTGAAAGAAGTGGTCCTTTGGAACAACTTACCCGGGTATGGGGTAAGTTGAGCCACAGGACAGGGTAAGTTAGCCTGCCTACAAATTCCTATACTGAATTAAATATGTGACTCGTTTCAGGAAACTAGGCGTATCTCGCGGGTCTCTACTTCAAAGGAGAGCCATTTGAACAGTGGTGGAAAAAGTACTCAATTGTCATTCTTGAGTAAAAGTAAAAATAGCTTAACAGAAAATGACTCAAGTAAAAGTGAGTCACCCAGTAAAATACTACTTGAGTAAAAGTAAAGATAGCTTAACAGAAAATGACTCAAGTAAAAGTGAGTCACCCAGTAAAATACTACTTGAGTAAAAGTAAAGATAGCTTAACAGAAAATGACTCAAGTAAAAGTGAGTCACCCAGTAAAATACTACTTGAGTAAAAGTAAAGATAGCTTAACAGAAAATGACTCAAGTAAAAGTGAGTCACCCAGTAAAATACTACTTGAGTAAAAGTCTAAAAGTATTTGCTTCTAAATATACTCAAGTATCAAAAGTAAATGAACATCCGGCGCTGACAGAGATGGCCGCCTCGCTTCATGTTCTTAAATGCAATTGCGAAAATATACTTAAGTTTTCAAAGTAAAATGTTAAATCATTTAAAATTGCTTATATTAACCAAACAGCACAAATGGTTTGTTTTTGTTAATTTACGTATAGCCAGGGGCACACTCCAACACTTAAACATAATTTGCAAACAAAGCTTACATTATGTGTTTAGTGAGTCCGCCAGATCAGAGGCAGTAGGGATGACCAGGGATGTTCTTTTGATAAGTGTGTGAATTGGACCATTTTCCTGTCCTGCTTAGCATTCAAAATGTAATGAGTACTTTTGGGTGTCAGGGAAAATGTATGGAGTAAAAAGTATATAATTTCTTTAGGAATACAGTGAAGTTAATGTTTTAAAAAGATAAATCGTAAAGTACAGATACCCCAACAAACTACTGAAGTAGTACTTTAAAGTACTACACTGCATTTGAACGTTAACTTAAAAAAAAATCTAAATGTCTTCTGGAACAAACATCTATGCTATCTCTAAATATGAATAAAATTGTAAAGCTTAAGTGGGTGTGAACAATGCTGAATGGGTGCAGACAAATAAGAGCTCTTCATTAGGTACCAAAACATTCAAAAGGCCATTTTCTCAAAAGTGAGGTTACAAGTTTATCAACTCCAAGCAGAATCAATTTCCCATTGTTCCTCAAAAATGCAGTGTATGATGTACCATTTTGTAGTCTCTCTTTTATCAAAATAAATAATCTAATTTGCTACATAAGACCGATTTGAGCCGGTCGGTCTCATATTACTATTCCCTTTTTAAAACCATGTCTATCTTTATTTACAAAACACAATAGCTTTTTTGTCTTTTAGTCATATTGTAACACAGACTTAACAGCGAACAAACAATTTGTACTTTTTAAAACACTTTTAACATAGGCCAGGCCCTGTTGTTAGCTTATAGCCCAGTGATAGTTCCTTGCATTACGCCAGGGAAGAAAACTCTTAAATTTGCCATTGGCTCAACTTACCCAAAGGCAAACATTTGACGATATGATACCACATAGCTACAAGGATGCATGTTCATGCTAGGTTTAGGACCTCGTACTGAAGCTTATAGAGACCCCAACAAAGAAACTCAAACAGGATGTACCCTTGTTAAGAACTATTCAACGCTGGTCTGACCAATCGAAATCCACGCTTCAAGATTGTTTTGATCACGCGGACTGGGACATGTTCCGGGTAGCATCAGAGAATAATATTGACGTATATGCTAATTCGGTGATTGAGTTTATAAGGAAGTGCATAGGAGATGTTTTACCCACTGTGACTACTAAAACCTACCCTAGCCAGTAACCGTGGCTAGATGGCGGCATTCGCACAAAACTGAAAGTGTGAACCACCATGGAAATGTGACTGGGATTATGGCCAAACACAGTGTAGTTATTCCCTCCGGAAGGCAATCAAACAAGCATTTTGCTTGTTTTGTCAGTATAGAGACAAAATGGAGTCGCAATTTAACGGCTCAGACACAAGACGTATGTGGCAGGGTCTACAGACAATCACAGACTACAAAAAGAAAACCAGCCACGTCACGGACATCGATGTCTTGCTTCCAGACAAACTAAACACCTTCTTTGCCCGCTTTGAGGATAATACAGTGTCACCGATGCGACCCGCTAACAAGGACTGTGGGCTCTCCTCCTCTGTGGCCAATGTGAGTTAGACATTTAAACGTGTTAACCCTCGCAAGGCATCCGGACCAGACGGCATCCCTAGCCGTGTCCTCAGAGCATACGCAGACCAGCTGGCTGGTGTGTTTACGGACATATTCAATCAATCCCTATCACAGTCTGCTGTCCCCACATGCTTCAAGATGGCCAACATTGTTCCTGTACCCAAGAAGACAAAGGTAACTGAACTAAATGACTATCGCCCCATAGCACTCACTACTGTCATCATTAAGTGCTTCGAGAGGCTAGTCAAGGATCATATCACCTCCACCTTACCTGTCACCCTAGACCCACGTCAATGTGCTTAACGCTCCAATAGGTCAACAGACGATGCAATCGCCATAAAATACTGCACACTACCCTATCCCATCTGGACAAGAGGAATATCTATGTAAGAATGCTGTTCATTGACTATAGCTCAGCATTAAACACCATAGTACCCTCCAGGCTCATCATTATGCTAGAGGCCCTGGGTCTCAACCCCGCCCTGTGCAATTGGGTCCAGGACTTCCTAACGGGCCGCCCCCATGTGGTGAAGGTAGGAAACAATATCTCCACTTCGCTGATCCTCAACACTGTGGCCCCACAAGGGTTTGTGCTCAGCTCCCTCCTGTACTCCCTGTTCACCCATGACTGCGTGGCCATGCACGCCTCCAACTCCATCATCAAGTTTGCTGACGACACAACAGCAGTAGGCTTGATTACCAACAACGACGAGAAAGCCTACAGGGAGTAGGTGAGGGCACTCGGAGTGTGGTGTTAGGAAAACATCCTCTCATTCAACGTCAACAAGACAAAGACAAATGATCGTGGACTTCAGGAAACCGCATAGGGAGAACCCTGCTATCCACATCACCGGGGCAGCAGTGAAGGTGGCTGAAGAAATTTGACTCGTCACCTAAAACCCTTAAACTTTTACAGATGCACAATTGAGAGCATTCTGTCGGGCTGCATCACCGCCTGGTATGGCAACTGACCCCCCACAACCGCAAGGCTCTCCAGAGGGTGGTGCAGTCTACACAACGCATCACCAGGGGCAAACTACCTGCCCATCAGGACACCTACAGCACCCGATGTCACAGGAAGGGCAAAAATATTATTTATTAACTAGTCAAGTCAGTTAAGAACAAATTCTTATTTAATTCTCATTTACAGCCTACCCCGGCCAAACCTGGACGATGCTGGGCCAATTGTGCGCCATCCTATGGGAATCCCAAATCACGGCCGGATGTGATGCAGCCTGGAATCAAATCAGGTACCGCAGTGACACCTCTTGTACTGAGAAGCAGTGTCTTAGACCACTGCACCACTCGGAAGCAAGTATTAGGTAGTTGTTGTGGAATTGTTAGATTACATGTTAGACATTGCTGCACTGTCGGAACTAGAAGCAAAATTATTTCACTACACTCGCAATAACATCTGCTAACCATGTGTATGTGACCAATACATTTTGAACATTAATCAATCAGCAGCACTCTTCAAAATCCCCAACTTTTGAAAGCTCTCCACGATAAAACCACAGCTTTGGCCATGGCCTTTTACACAATGGACCCCAGGGTAGCAAACATTGACACAATCCCCTCTATCTTAAATCAATGTTATCTCAACAGAAAAGGATAGGGAGGCAGTTTCTTTTATTTGCAAGGACTGTCAGGTCGTCCCAGTACACAAAGCCATGAGATGACATTGATTCACCTTTCATTTGGAATTCTGCGGGGCATTCAACCATTGATTTTACAGGGAGAGCCAGATATGAAATGAGCCATTTTATAGAGGTCCTATCTGACCTACTCTTCCACTGGTATTCATACATGCAATACAAATGTTCCTGAACACACACACACACACACACACACACACGGCGGTTGTCCAATAAAAAATCATTCTGTTTCTCATCATTTACTATAAATAACTTCACAGCCATATTAACACCGAACCACTGGGCACAGATGCCATTTAAACATCTAGGTTTGATTTACATTTGTTTGAGTTTTCAACTAATGTGAATTCAACATGAAATCAACAGAAAGATTCACCATGTCAGTGGATTTAGGTTAATAGTTAGGTATTAAAAATAAGAGGAAAAGCCCTTCCCTTGATGACTTTTTGCAAATCCAATCGGTTGTCCACGTTGACTCAATGTCATCACACTGAATGTTGTTGTTGAAATGAGGTGAAAACAACGTTGATTCAACCAGTTTTTGCCCATTGGGTAGACCCACCAGAAAGATCAAATGGTATATTGAAAAACATACAATAAAGTTCCAAATATTGATACTCTGTCTGTAGAAGTGCCTTCTATATGTTTTCTCTCAAACCAACATAGGACATCTTCCTTTCAAGCCACAAATTGCAACTGCATGCACAATAACAAAGAGGGGTCCCACTCCCTAAAGAATGTGTCTCAAATGCTGACAGAGCTGTCAGACCAAGCAATGATGAAAAAACACAACTGTATGTTCATCTTGTCCCAGAATGCTTTGTGAACATTCAAATTCTTGTTCTTGATTTTAAAGTTGAGAGTTTATTTTCTCATGGCCGACAGGATGGACAGGTGGTGGAGAGGAAGGAGGGCTGAGGGCATAGACAATGTCCTTCCCTGTCAGAACCAAGGATAACTGCACGGAATGACTGGGAGATGTGTTGTCAGAAAGGATTTTTTGGGGGAATTTGAAAGTTGAAATGAATAATTGTGTATGTGTGCCCTGTGTACCCATGTGGGGAAAATAAGCTTCATTTTTATACCGAAGGATAGTTGTGATGCACTGCCTTTTCCTCAGATGAGAATTAAGTTGAATATGTCATTTGGTGGTGGATGCCTGGTATACTTTTGCTTGCACCGATCATTGTGTTAGGGGAATCTGTACAAGTTTCCATGTACAGTGTGTGCTACAAAAGACAACGGATGATTATTTCTTTCAAACGTCATGTGACCTGTTCCATACATAGCACATTAGGCACACGCCATCAATTACAACTAGTGAAGACTTGAAGAGAAAGCCTATACCAGTTTGGTTTGTCAACCCTGCAGTCTAGAGCTAAGCCTACTACTATAATACCTGTACACAGTTGTTTATAGCCTAGGAAACCATTCAAAACAATGGATAATGTATTAAGGTTATTGTGTTCATAAATAATTACGTGAAGCAAAGAGAAACGGAACTCCTCATCTCAACGCCCATGGATAAAAAGGGAAGTTGTTTTGCCTTTTCACATGAAGCCCTTACTGAGATGCCACAGTCTAAACATATATCAAAGCCTTCCCCTCACAGAACTAACACAAATGTACAGATGACGACTAATTTGACATTTTATCACATTTCAAGTGAATGATCTGCTGGCCAAAAAAAGTTAGTGAAACCATCCTTCACACGAGCAAATTTTCATGTAGCGTGCGTGCGTGCGCACACACACACACACACACACACACACACACACACACACACACACACACACACACAGGTTGTGCAGTTGTGTCAATTCCAGACCTGTGTTTACTCCTGACGGGGCAGTTTTGTGTCGAGTCAGCATGTACACGGAAACGCCGGAGGCGAGGGCCTGCGGGGCCGTTTAGGATTTAGCGTAATGACTCATTAATAAGGAGGAAGGAGGCCAGAGTCACTTTTGCAGGACATTTTATTAACTCACCCGCTTTGCAAACGCCAGTCAAACTGACACGCGTCGAGGGCCATAGCTCTTCACTGCTACCGGCGAGAGAACCAAGAGGAGATCCAGCCTCATGCATATCCATGAGAGAGGAAGGAAGCATTGGCCCGGTCACCCTTTACACGAGCCTCACATCTCTTTGTAATTTTTCGCTATGACTCAGCCATCAATCACAACTGCGACCACATGAATATGGGATTGGAAGCGGACATTCTAATTTTCCTACTGCTTTGTATGCAAAGCCATTAAGGAGAGGTGCTGAATTTCAGAAACTGTACATTTGATTGGGGGAAATGTTGATGTTATCGTTTGAAATATGTCAAATGCAAGAAAGACAATATTTTATGTTCAGTACAATGCTGGCATAACAATAATTGTCCTATCAAATTTCACCTCACGAAAGGAATCTTGACATAGCTACCGGTTGAACAACGTGATGCCATGTCATATTGGGTCATTACCACCATCACATAGCTGACCATGATCCTGCCACAAAGTATTGGAACAGTGGAACCACTTGGGAAATGCTGAATGTTCAAAGGACAATTCATCCACATTTTGACATATTGGTTTCCTTACCGTATAAGACGTCTACGGACAAGGTAAGACCGAAATCTATTCTCTGGCCCCTAACTGCAGCAGTCTCCATACCCACTCAGTTGAGAAAGTCAATCATCTGATAAAACACCGTAATGAAAGATCTGTAAGTAAAAATCAACGTCAATATTGTAACCAATCAGCGCCCCCAGGGTTAGACCCATCCATTGTTATAAAGGCCAAAATTCCTATGAAAATGAATGATTACTTACCCACCGTTCTTCGTGGGGTAAATTGATTGACGTTCACTCAGTTGCTTTCGCATATATACAGAGTACATTAAACCAGCAGTGACACATTCTCCTTTATTGTGTTCATGAAATAGCTGAATGTATTGAGATTTCTTCGAAACAGAGCTCAAACAATACTATCTTCACAAGGAAGGCCTTGCTTCGCCTTTTGGAGTAATAGCAATGTAAACCCCACAAAAAAAACACAGGAGCTTTGCCATAACTAAGTGGTAAATCTTAACCAGTCATTTATTTGTTGGCAAACAAGTTTCACTGTTACAACAAATATTAGTTATGAGGTCATTCAACTTGGAAACCAATACAAAAATGAATAAATAAAAAGCCACAATCGTACTCATAATAAAAACTACTCTGTGCTGCTGAATTCTTTACCTCCATTTATCACTGTACTTTGTCATTTGAACAAATAAATAAATATATTTCCAGTTGTTTTTCCTCACTCGAAAAGTTTTGTCGTGCCCAGTTACTTATTGATATTTCAATTAGTTCACTTTCTCTCCGCACCTGTCTCTTAACTGATGAGGAAAGGAAATAGCTCGCTCTCTGCAGGCCAACTCTTGGCTAACTTTTCTGACACTTGTGATTTCGTCCCCTTCTAATGGTGGGTGGACCAGAATTCTCTTTCTATCCACACAGTGAAGAAATAACCAAACTGTAAAATAAAATGGTTTGGAAAACATTGGTGGTTACACCGCTATGTACGCTAATAAGTGTTTTGTGATTTTTTTTTGTTGTTGGTGTTATTTAGTTATTTTAGTTTTGTTGCTTTGTTTATTGTTTCTTGGAAAAAAATGAGGCAAAATAATGCTCAAGACCAGCACAACAAAAAGGAAATGCTCCGAACCAACTACATTTACAAAGACAAAGGTTTGAGTGGAACAAAAATTATACTATTATGTGCAATGCTAGTATCTGTACATTTACATAGAAATACCTCAGAATTCTCTGTTATTAGTTTTTTTCTCTCCATCTTCTTCAACGGTTATTATTGTTACGGCAAAAGGAGAAAAACTAAAATATGCTGTAAAAAGCACACGTGATTTAAATTCCTTCATTGTTCAAAATCTGGTCATGTCGAACTTGCAGGAACACGTCAGCACAAAATGTACTGCAAAATCACCATAGAGGAAGAACCCCCCTTAAAAAGCCAGTATGGATACAGAAGTATAATAAAATAGTCTTATTCTTGATTTGTTTCCGATTTTAACTCTACACATCAACTAGTAGCAGAATGTATTTTGGGTCCGTTTGTAGTTCCTTTGGACTGTCAAAATACATTTCAGAGCTCGAGATTCAGCTGTCCCGTGTGTTCATCTCCCCTCCCACTGAGAGAAAACACATCAATCCATACAAGGTTCGGCATCTCGCAAAAAAAGTGAAATGCACATCAATAGATTTCTCCAACATCGAACCGAGTCAAGTCGTATTATCCACAAAACATAACAGTTTCAATATTCTGTTTGCTGTCAGTATTGAGACAGGCATCAGTTTCGCTTTTCAAATTCGGGACACAGAGTAAAAAAAAAACAGGGGAACGCGTAGGGCGAAGGGGAGGCAGAAAAAAGCGGGAACCACGGCAATAAGGAATTGGGGTAAATGGGTCAGGGGTTTGGGTCTGTGGGCCTATAGGCTGGTGACCAGGTGCGAGGGCTCCTGGGGGGCCTCTTCGGGGGGCAGATCCTCCTTGTTGGGGGGCACGATGAACCCGTCACTGCTGCCCCTCCCCAGTTGGTAGTAGGAGTGCAGCTGGTGCAGGTGGTTACGTGACCCCAGGTTGGGCATGCTCTTGTAGTAGACATCGTCCTGGCTGGCCTCGGGGCTCCTGCCCCCTGCCGGTAGTCCCTCTCCTGCATCTTTATCAGCAAGGGGGGCAGTGGTGGTGCCGTTAGCTGTGGTATCTGGTAGGCCTGCCAGCACGGGCATGCTGGTGTAGAGGGAGTCCCTGTGGTGGTGCAGGTGGTGGGGTTGGGAGCTGGGCAAAGTGGGCTCCACGTCTTGGGTGTTCTCGTTGGTGAGCAGGGGGAAGAAGCTCTCACTGTTTTCCTGCGGGATCCGCCGGCGGGACGAGGACGAGGTGGTGGTGGCCGAGGAGAAGGCTGGGTGGTGGTGGTGGGGGAGCGGAGGCTGATGCGGCAGGCCCTGGTTGTGGAGGTGGTTGTGGTGGAGGTTGTCCACGGGCGGTAGCAACGGTGGTCTCTGGGGCAGAAGAGGGGCGTTGGACTCCTCCCGAATCAACTCCAGGCCCAGACCCTCATCGTGGAGGTGCGGAGGGAAGGAAGACTGATCATCCAAACCCAGCGCCACATTCATCCCCACCCCCCCCATCCCTACACCCATCCCCCCATCCCTGCACCCATCCCCATACCCCCCAGACTAACATCCTTGCCTCCGTTGCTCACGTTGTTCACCAGCTTGTTCATGAGGTTGCGGTTTTGCTCGTGGTTGTTCAGGTAGGAAGGGATGTAATTGGAGGTCAGCTCTTTCAGGATCTTCTTCTCCAGCGTGGTCTCCTTGTGGTTGTAGCCCCGGTCGATGATCTGGACACAGTCGCTGATGTACTCGGCACTGGCGATGCTGTAGCTGTTGCCGTGGTTACCATTCAGTGGTAGAGTATCCATGACACTTGTATCCCGGGCATTGTTCAGGATTCCCTCTGGGGAACAAAGAGGAAAAGAGGAGAGAAGCTCATATGAGAGGGACGGAAGTAGCGGTCGCTCATTAGAACGGCTAAATGTCAGCCGCTTGGACGTGGTCATGCACACATTCGGCCCGCCAAAGCTATCTGCTTTCTTTCCATGTGTTGTGCAACCTTCAGGGTGGCTCACTGATTGTGATATGTTGGCCTATAGGTCAACACTCTTTCACTTGATTTTTGTGTTGTGTACATATGGTATGTTCACAAACTGCAAGATTGTCTCAATGATTCAACGTAGTCAGTCAATACTAGATACACTTACCTTTACTCAAGCCACGCACGAGTACTCAAGCAACACACTCAAGTACTTGTAATGCAATCTACATTTCTATCGTGATCCTCTCTGTTTGGCTTGTGTTGTGATGTTGTTGCGAATAACTTTGTCCAAACATGAGAACATTTATACGTGTGACAATTGACAACATGTAAGCTTTAGGCACATACACTCAACAACAACAAACCACAGCCATGCATTTCCTTTTAAGAGTGAGATATACTACCTACAGCTCTGTTTATACATTTCGACCCCAGTTCTATTATCCCCGACTTAAAGGTACATTCAGCAATACGCCAAATTCCAACACTGGGGGCAATTTCCTGCCTACAGGCATCAACAAAAACAACATTGAAACCTGCCGCAATGTGGGCAATGGGGATTGGGGGTGGGATAAATAGGGATGAGCCAAAAGTAGCAGTCTTGGCAGATTTGAATTGTGTTTTTTTTTTAATGCCTGTTAGCATGGTGATGTCATACTGCTGAGTCTACCTTTAAGAAAGCGTCATCTTTAAATGGATTTGTCCATAGACTAATGTAGAAAGAAAGTTAATGGTAAACTTAATGACTCCGCAATGATACATATAGGCCATAGAGGACATGGTGATAAGGGGTCCACTTTACAGTTATACATTAGGAAAATACTTTCTGTTCTCTCATGCAGAGAAAGTATGGATGTTTTATATTAAAATGTCCACGGTGTCTTATAGGGATGCGTCAATGCAAATGTAGGAAATGTCAGCATTCAGCCTCACACAAGGTCATCAGGATGTTTAAAATGTGTTTGAAAGAGGAATGTCTAAAGTTAAAGCCTCTCCACCTCTTTTTTTGTTGTTGTTGCAAAAACTGTATGTAGGTTTGACCTTTGTTTTCTGCAAAGTGCGGCTGAACTTGTTCTAATGTAAAACAGTAACATATGCCGGTGGTGACCAAGTTCCAAGATTGGCATTGGATTTTGATTGGCCAACATTTGAGATGAATTCAATCTCTTAGGACCAGGAGCATGCTGGCTACTTTGGCCAATTGAATCTTATATTATGGATTACAATGTCAGCTATACAGGATGATAATATCTTATCAGAGGAGGCTGGTGGGAGGTATAGGAGGAAAGGCTCATTGTAATGACTGGAATAAATGGAACGGTATTAAAAACATCAAACATATGGAAACCACATTTGACTTTGTTCCATTAATTCCATTCCAGCCATTACAATGAGCCTGTCCTCTCATGGCTACTCCCACCAGCCCCCTCTGGATCTTATTATATCAAATGGATGCTCCTTGGGGCTGATCGAATTTGCAGAAGACATCAAGTTCTTTCAAGGCATCTCCTTTGTGAATATATTTGATGGACATTCTTCAGAAGTGGGTGATTATTTCAGAGGAGCATCTGACATTTGGAATAGTTCTACTTTCTTCAGTTCTACTTCCAAATAAGATGACTGTTTTCTCATTCCCCCTTTGTCAGCATAGAGTGAAAAGAAAGTAAAGCTAAGGTCAATTACATTTGGTAAGCAATGTTTAGTTTGACTCCCATACTTGTCTCTCTGTAGGGGTCTTATTGACAGCATGAGGAAAAGGAAAGACAAAGAAAAAAACACAAGTAAGCATAACAGTAACAGATAGAAGAGACGTTCACACAGGCTTGATGATGCGTTTCCAGAAATGACCTCCCGTTTGTGATGTCACCATGCGTATTTGATAACACTTTCTTAGAAACTATAACCAGAGTATATTCAAGGGGGGAAGATGAGTTTACATATATGACGTACACTATTAATATTGTTATTACATTACATGCTAGTAATCTCCATTGCCAACAAACACTTGTGCACATGCCCCTATCACTCTCCCATCGGTTTTTGGTAAGCGGTGGCTAAAGTTAGCTGACATTTGAAGTGGCTTTTTAGAGAAAACCAAATCATGGATTTCAGTAAGTCATGATAGTACTATTTGGACGGGTTCATCATTGATAAAGTAATTGGCTCTGCTGGTGTTACTCCATAAAACTCCTATTTGACAGTTTAGTCTTGAAAGACGAACAACCGTTTCAGAAGTATTGATCTGACTAAATACATTTCAGTCACATTTTCAGACACAATTTGCCTGACATGTACTTTTAATATATTGGACAGCTTTGGTATAAAAATCTCTCATTTTGTGCATTATTTTTAATGAACTGCAAAACAACAGTCTTGTAGTGCATTGATGTTGTTTTTTGCTGGTTGGGCAAACATACTGCTTTACAGATTTTGCGGTTCATAATTACCAATGGGATACTGGCCCTTTACATAATTAGGAAGGTTCAGGCGGCTTACATTTAGTGTCATAAAAATTGTTGTCTTATTGGAAAGGAGCCCGGAGGTAGAAAAGTTTTGTTTATGCTACTTCATTAGGAGTTCACATTCTGTGTTTTTTTTATATTAGAATCATTGATTGGGTGCACTAACAGAACAAGGATGTTCCTTCAATAATCTACCAGCAACACTTTGAAGTTGCAGTGCACACGGGCAAGCTTCATGGACAACCACAGCAAGCTTCATGGACAACCACAGCAAGCTTCACGGACAACCACAGCAAGCTTCATGGACAACAGTGCAGCAAAACATCAAACGACTGGTGGTGTTTTCAGCTCCCAATTGCCGTGCTGACATCCCTTCCCAATAGTTTGGGTTTGCTGCACCATTTCCCCACAGTGAATTATGCATGCCAGGCAAGTGAGGCACATGAATGAGTTTGGAGTGTGACAAAAAGATTAGTGACGGAATGGCATGCCCCAATGGGAAGCCACCATATACCCCCTCCCGCCAAAAGCCTCCAGCGGGTCTTTTGGGGACAAACGCAGATTTGTGTAGCAAAAAAAGTCATGTCTAGCGCCATTCCAGCGACATTCATGAAGGAATGAAAAGAAGGCTGGCACACCTTGCATGTTGTACATGCCCACTGACGGGTTGTTATAGACGGCCGATTCCCCGAGCAATGTGTTATAGGGATTGTTAGTGCCATGGGGACGGAGGAGAGCGTTAGTTATAAGATGGTTAGCCATTGCCCCTGGAGCAGCCAGACAGAGACAGAGGGAGAGAGAGAGAGGGAAGTAAGAGGGAGAGAAAAAGAGAGAGAACATATGTATCAGTCAGGCAGACGCAGCCGAGGCAATGACAGCAATACACATTCACGATCATTAAGGGCGAGTTGTTAAACAGTCGGGCTACAGTCGTAGCAAAGCTTGAAACAGACATGATCATGGTTTATCACGACGGCAGCAGTGAGGTGGGTCAATGATGACTCTGCTTGTTCAATGGGATAAAAGTCCATTTAGCATTGTTGGAATTGGTGTGCTCACATTCAAGAGGTAGAATTGTAGGGGGGTCCCAAATTGACCATGTCATTTTACAAATGCTTTTGAGCTGAATGTGGTTTCCCCCCCTCCCAATTCCACCGCATGTACAAGGTACAGATGCTCGCTGACAGTGTGCAACAGTACATACATAGACATTGTTTTGAAGCATAGACATACACAAAACGAAGACATAACACTTCAATAACATACCTGAACATAACATGGTCAAATTACCACTCTACAGTATAGAACATGTTAACTCCATGTGATTTGAAGAAGGATGTTATGAAAGCTTTTGGCAGGTAACATTTCCGGGTTACTGTATTACGTTGTGTAAATGGTCTACATCTCCCATATAATTTGTCCAGTAAAATATTGCCTTCACTTCTTGGCATTCATCTTTCCCATAGACAATTCCCTGGCAGAAATACCCTCAAATAAAACATCCTCATGGATGGTAAGTGCCATTACAGTGCTGATTGTTGTCCCTTCGCAGTCCTTTTTCCTGTACCACATCTTTCTACTTGACTTCGTTTGAACAAAAGTGGAGGTTTGTGAAAATAGAGGCTCCGATTCTACTTGTCTAATCGTCACTCCGGACTATGCGGCAGTGACTGATGCCTGTGGGACTCATCTGTTCCCAGATCAGTTCTAAATAAACGTTTAACTTTGAGCAATGTGACTAAATGTATCTAGACTAGAAGATAACACACATTCTATGAATGAGGAGGTAGTTTGGATGTGGGTTGAATGCCGCACAGCAGTTAGTGAAGAAAAAACAGACGGGACTTTTTGGGGAAATTGAAACATTTAGCGAAATCTTGAAATATTGTGAGTTACGGTATCCAGTTGAACGTATCAGCAATAAGCTCCTGTTTATATATTATGTTCAAATTGCCGAAACATCTAAGAGTATGTTTTCTCTCTTCAGATTCAGAGCACATAATATGATATTATTGAGATCCTAACATGCGCTCTATGACATACCCCATTCAAGTGTGCAGTGTGTACCAATGACTGCATAAATATCTCCCCCCCCCCAAAGAAAAATTCAGCAGAGGCGGAAATGCATGCCAATTAGTTCTGCCGACGAGGGACACTGTTCTCTCGCAGTGCTCTGAATCTGTCAGAGCCAGAGAGAGAAAGAAAGAAAGAAAGAAAGAAAGAAAGAGAGAGAGAGAGAGAAAGAGAGAGAGAGAGAGAGAGAGAGAGAGAGAGAGAGAGAGAGAGAGAGAGAGAGAGAGAGAGAGAGAGAGAGAGAGAGAGAGAGAGAGAGAGAGAGAGAGAGAGAGAGAGAGAGAGAGAGAGAGAAAGAAAGAAAGAAAGAAAGAAAGAAAGAAAGAAAGAAAGAAAGAAAGAGAGAGAGAGAGAGAGAGAGAGAGAGAGAGAGAGAGAGAGAGAGAGAGAGAGAGAGAGAGAGAAACGAAGGAGACAAACCGGTTCTCTAATGACCGATAACTCTGGTCTTGTACATACAGTGCCAGGGAATGTCTGTGTGTCTCAATTCTACGCCTGAACCAATTCTGAAAGGAGAGGTAGAGGACTCAAGGAAATGGCAAGAGCTGGAAGATGTATGACTAGTTATGATAGCTAACTTTGAAGATTGTGTACAGCTCCGTTACGCATACTGTACTAAGGGCATAACGCACTGACCTAATGATAACATGTTGGGAATGAGCTAACAGTTACAGTATGTGTAATTTGGCCAGCAAGGGCATAATGGGAATGGTACAGGGGGGAAACTTCTGTTAGGCGACATTCTGTAGCTGTGCTATTGTCTTAGAACATGTATTATTGACTAGAATTTGAACCTAAATCAGTTTCCTGTTGGGTTGTCTTCTCCTCTGCCCACACAGCAAAGCATGAACAAAATGGCCGACATTATGATTGCCCAAAGGACGACAACGAAAAATATTTAAGTCCAATCAGTTATCCAATTGAATAACTTCACCAAGTGAGTTTTAAGAGGCAAATCATTTTATGAATATATCATTGCAGGAGTATCTTCAACTCCAACAATCACGTCGATGCATCGGAACAGAATCACAATATCACAATTTACTCAACTAAACTCCTATTTTAGACTTCATTTGCATACATTGTTTGATGTGGCTATTAATATGGATGTATGTATACATTAGGTTATAATTTCCATTTGATTTAATCACTATGTGCTCATTTCTTGTTGCTGTTGCTTCTCTTATTCTGAAGCCTTCCAAAAATACCAGCCTAATTTTAAATTATAAACAGCTCCTCCCCACCCTCTGTTGGTTCCCCCACTTATGGGGTCTGTGTTTGATATATTGGACCATTTCCAAATCATGAATGCGGGGATAAATTAAACAAGTCGAGGCTATCAAGATGATTGCATGCTTCCCTCTCAAGAGGAGAGAAGTATGGAGTCAGCAACAGTTATGCAGAGACTGAGGCAAGGTACTGAATATTGAGTTGAAGAGATGTATTCTCTTCCACACATACTGTAATTCCATAAAAACATTGCAGAGAAGAGCAAGGAGAAGGTTTGTGATGTTTATGACGCTTCAGAACATGATGTGTTATCCTGCGCCAGACTGAAAATGCATCTGTGCAGACTTAGTGTTTATTCTCACGCTTTACACATCAGACCTGACGCGTTTCAACGCCTTGAGCTGAAAACGTGTTAATTAATTTACTCCCTCTTCCTGGTCTTAGTGATATATCTACGGTGTCTTCTAGGCCTGCCCACTCCACTGAGCTCCACTCCTTTCTCTCTCTCCCTCCCCCAGCTAAGAGCCAACATCTTGGGATGACGCTCGTCGCTGAGTGCCTAATTATTGAGATCTCGACACTTCCTCTCACCGTCGAACATCAATCCATCATCTAAACTGCGTATTAGTGTCCGGGTTGAGAGGGAGAGGGCGAGCGGATTGAGAGAGTGAGGTAGTGGCAGGGACTCAACCCCTCCATCAAGGGACCCAATGTCTGGAGAGGAGTCGTCCCTGAGAAATGTCAGGGGGGTGGCATCATCATCTAGTGCAGATATGGTCTAGGAGGATTATATAACGCCTCTGACACTCAGACCTCAGAGTCTGCACTAGACATTTGTATTTATTTGGACCGCTATCCAATGCGCTACTGTGTATTTATTTGGATCGCTATCCAAAGCGCTACTGTGTATTTATTTGGACCGCTATCCAACACGCTACTGTGTATTTATTTGGACCGCTATCCAACGCGCTGCTGTGTATTTATTTGGACCGCTATCCAAAGCGCTACTGTGTATTTATTTGGACCGCTATCCAATGCGCTACTGTGTATTTATTTGGACCGCTATCCAAAGCACTACTGTGTATTTATTTGGACCGCTATCCAAAGCGCTACTGTGTATTTATGTGTATTTATTTGGACCGCTATCCAACGCGCTACTGTGTATTTATTTGGACCGCTATCCAACCCGCTACTGTGTATTTATTTGGACCGCTATCCAACCTGTGTATTTATTTACTGTGTATTTATTTGGACCGCCATCCAATGCGCTACTGTGTATTTATTTGGACCGCTATCCAAAGCGCTACTGTGTATTTATTTGGACCGCTATCCAACGCACTACTGTGTATTTATTTGGACCACTATCCAACGCGCTGCTGTGTATTTATTTGGACCGCTATCCAACGCGCTACTGTGTATTTATTTGGACCGCTATCCAATGCGCTACTGTGTATTTATTTGGACCGCTATCCAACGCGCTACTGTGTATTTTTTTTGGACCGCTATCCAATGCGCTACTGTGTATTTATTTGGACCGCTATCCAACGCGCTACTGTGTATTTATTTGGACCGCTATCCAATGCGCTACTGTGTATTTATTTGGACCGCTATCCAACACGCTACTGTGTATTTATTTGGACCGCTATCCAACGCGCTACTGTGTATTTATTTGGACCGCTATCCAACGCGCTACTGTGTATTTATTTGGACCGCTATCCAACGCGCTGCTGTGTATTTCCATGATTGTTTTGGGAGATAATTGTCATCATATCACAAAATTGGGAGCTAATTGTCATCATATACTGAAATTGGGAGATAAGCATTTGTGGATGGTTGAACTTATTTTTAAAGAACAAAGCAATTACCATTACTTTCTTGGTTTCGCACTTTGTTGGTTGACAGCTGTCACGAAGACGGGTATAGCATTTACAAATAGTCCTGCCTCAAATAAATATTTTGCTCTTGTCCAACTGCTTTTTGGTTAGGCAAATTTATTCATGCTTTGTGCAATTCATATTGGCATTTACTTTGGTTCTTGGTTCCATCAGGTGCAAAATCCACCCTTTTGAAACAAATGAAAAGTTTCTTAATTGGATAAATTAGCACATACACTAACTGCATTATCACATTGAAAAGCTTCATTATTTTACAAAAGTCAAGGTCATTTGGGATGAGTTGCTATTTGAATAAAGTAAGGGATGAATACTTTTTTATTAACAGCAGGACAACTTTCTATACGAGCAGGTGAGGGGGAGAGGAATGACTCATCTTAAAACACGAAACTAAAACATGTTCATCCAACTCTTCCCCTATTCTACTTCTGTCACAAGTCACAAAGTGGACCATCTCTTGTCAAGTGTGAGAACAACCCATAGGCTAATATGCTGACTTGAAGGATCGCAGTCAGGACACTGGATGAGCATAACGCAGGAATCTCCAACTCCAGTCCTAGCGAGCTACTGTGTTTTTGATTTTGGTCCAGCCCAGCACTAACACACCTGCTTCAAACAATCACGGTCCAGACAGACGACCATTATTCGGCAATCATTCCAAACAGGTGTCTTTGTGCGGAAGTGGAACAAAAGCACCCATAAGCTCTTCAGGACCCAACACGAAATCCTTCCGCTTTTGTCACAAAGGCTATTTTTTTCCCTTCTTTCTCCACATCACACAACATTGAAAACCTAAAGGAGAGGCTAGTGGGTTGCGGCGCGTTCAAGCATGTGCGGTGCAAATTGACTGAATATTACCTCTGTTCAACGACGCCGAGCTGTTGATGTCGCCGGTTATGAAAGATGACTCTGACTGTTTCCTGACTGTGTCGTTCCACATCCGACGGATCCGACTCTGCAGAGGGGGAACATTACAACTAACACATCAGTGGGGTTTTGTAACGGTAATGGAATCAGTGCTTAAAAGGTGGCTTCCAGTTAGGATGTATACAGTCTGTCTTGGGTGTGTGCAGCAACATTCACCATAAAAACACACAACAACTCTGTGCTGATACATTCATTCAGACCTCTTGTTGCCGAAGACGAACACAGTACATTACTGTATTCTTTGTTACTGTGTTTTTCTGTAAGGCTTTGTAAAGGTTTGACTTCCACATCTCACAATAGTGTTATCACAATTGAGTCATTGCGACTGTTATTGCTACCTCTCGTCGCTGTTATTGCTACCTCTTGTTGCTGTTATTGCTACGTTTCACTGGTGTTATTGCTACCTCGCATAACTCTACACTGCTGTAAAAGTCAAGGCCATGTTCAAGTGTACAAGTGCTTGTGGGAGCAGACTTGCCTTCAAATAGTATTTGCAGTATTCAGATACTTTAATCGTTTGATCGAGCCTGCCTGGAGTAAAAGCATGGGCAGGTTTTGCACTTTTGGGACTATTCCATTGGTTCCATTGAGAGGTGCAGGCTCAATCAAGCACAGCTTAAGTCTTTGAGAGAAAAAAATGATAATTCTATTTCAACCCAGCGCTGTGTGGGAGTTGGGTTGATCAGTGTTCATATTTCAAAGGTCTCTTTCTCTGTCCAAGTCTCACTTCCAACTTTCATTTAGAGAGAGAACCCTACCTCCCTAACCACCCAGAGCCCACCGGTTTACGATGTACTTTGCTAATTACACGTTCATTTAAAAGCCTCAGAGTTGCCGATAAATTACAGGGTGTTTACGACTGCTTCCGTTCACATGCGGTTGATGGCGAAAACTCGGCGTAGCGGTTAGCCGTTGTGTCAATGTGCTGCTATATGTAATTAAAGGGTTAATTATGTACGCTGAGACCAGCTTCCGTCGTGACAGGCTGATGGTGTGGCGTAGACTATTTGCATGATTCATAAATGTATTGTTAACAACCTATTAATTAACATTGACCAAGTAAATACACTAAATTCCGGGTCAACATCAGCAGATAGAATGAAGTAAAAATCTATATCAGATATGCTCGTAGTCAACCAAATACATTGCCATTTGAGGTGAGGTGAGAGGAGAGGCGCTACCTACCTGTGAACCGGTGGAATATCTCCCTGGTGGGCGGGATGCTGAGCTCTTCCCAGAGCCAATGGAACTCTCCACACTCTTGCCACTGCAACAGTGGGTACGCAGACACTTTCCGTACTCTTTACGCACCTGTGAACCACAGACACACACACATTCCAATTCAGACGCAGAAAACCAAACAACTTGTTGGTGATACTGTGAGAAAATGAATACTGTAGTTAATAACTACATTACACTCTAGCTTGCTGCATGGTAATAAGCCATGTCATGTATAATTCTGAGCTAACCACTTTGCATTTCATGTGTGCTTTGAGAAGCTGACTAAAGCTCATACAGCAAGCTAATACAGGGGCATATTTATCAAGCTACTCAGAGTCAAAGTGCTGAATTAGGATCAGTTTTGCCTTTAGATCACAAAGAATAAGATTACATGGACAGGACGGGACCTGATCCTAGATCAGCACACCTTCTCTGAGACGCTTTGTGAATACAGTCCCTGAACCACAAGGTTAGAGTAAAAGACACACCTTCTTCTGGAGGACACAGTGGAAGATGAAGATGAACATGCCCTGCAGGGAGTTGAAGATGGTGAAGAGGTAGGCCATGATGACCGTGCTCTCGTTGACGTACATCAGGCCGAAGGCCCATGTCAGCCCCAGCAGACAGAGCAACGCTATGGCCCCAATCACCCACGATCTGAAAGCAGAAAGAGACTACGTCAACATTCTGGACGTTCTCAGAACTGCTAGAGAAGTAACAACTCAACTTGAATACTTGCGAAAAAATCTTTGATTTTTGTAGTCTGTAATTTCCTAAAGAAATGTATGTGAATTATCACAAACTATCACCAGTGATGATTGTGGACTAGGGCCCGCATTCTGTCTGACAGATCACTGTGCATACATACAGTGGGGCAAAAAAGTATTTAGTCAGCCACCAATTTCGCAAGTTCTCCCACTTAAAAAGATGACAAAATGAGAAAAAAGACAGGTGTCTTTTATACTGATAACAAGTTCAAACAGGTGCCATTAATACAGGTAACGAGTGGAGGACAGAGAAGCCTCTTAAAGATGAAGTTACAGGTCTGTGAGAGCCAGAAATCTTGCTTGTTTGTAGGTGACCAATTACTTATTTTCCACCATAATTTGCAAATAAATTCATTAAAAATCCTACAATGTGATTTTCTGGATTTGTTTTTCTCATTTTGTCTGTCATAGTTGAAGTGTACACATGATGAAAATTACAGGCCTCTCTCATCTTTTTAAGTGGGAGAACTTGCACAATTGGTGGCTGACTAAATACTTTTTTGCCCCACTGTATACTGTAGCTGATGGTAAAAATCTAACTATGTAAATATGTAATTGTCCCAGGAAGCTACAGGTGGAAACGCACAAACAAGGTCTTAGTTTGGTTTCAAGACCAGATACAGGAGAGGTGACTTCAAAGTCAACCAAGCCTCTGAGGTGGTCTGAAGTGGTGACTGTTCTCAGACTTCCCACTTAGCATTCTGTCGGCAGTGCACAACTCGGAAGGAGCATCGCGACTACCTGTTCACTGAAGCAACAAAAAAACACAGGATTTAAAAACAAACGTTTAGCTATCTTGGTCTGTGAACATACAGATGAACCAAAAAGAGAAGAGAAACGCAGGTAAAAAATAAATGTCCACCAGACAGACAAAAGTACAAATCTAGATGAAGGGAAGGAGGGAGGAGAGAAACGAAGCGGAAAATCGACAGGAGGAGTGGAATTAAATTGAATCGTGTGTTCGCCTGCTCCTTGGGGACACCTATCATTTTTCTCTCGCTCGCCTTCTTTCAAGAGTTGCACACATTATTCATCAATTACATGACAGACCATCAGATAGTGTACTCTTTAAAATTTGAACATGGGAGAGAGAGACTATTACTGGACCAGGAACAGTGGAAAACTCAAGGTAACTCCCCAATATTAAAATAGTACTTGGTGTATAATTAATACAGAGACAATAGGCGATACAGTTTGTATGACCTCGGGGCTAGCAGGTATGGCATAATCACTGGAAGACAAATTAATATGAACACATGTAAACACAGTATTTTGAATGTGCTGCCCGAGGGTTGTCCCAAAAGCCTCGACAAATAACGAAGCTCTGAATAATTATGCTAGTTTAAACAGAAATACCAGTGCACTTCAAATCAATTAAATGATGAAAACAATTACCTTTTTTCAAAGCTTAAATTGCACAGTGCATGACTACTTCTCCCGTGACAAACTGGGAGACTTGTTTCAGCGTTCTGAGATGACTTCACCAGAAGCGTACCCATTTGAGCTAATATTGAACAAATGCGAGGCGTGGGTGAGTATTCCTTCCCTACGACTTGACAGAGAGCTTCACTAAACATTTACTAAAGGCATGTGGTGGTATAAACGTGACTCATTACTTTGTTATGATGAAATGTATGGATAATGAAGATAGTGTGTCATGAATGGATGACCTGTCCATTTTACTCTTACTTGATCTCAGGTTCGTAATCCTCATAGCTGACAGGAAAGAAATGAAAAACAAAATGAAATCAATAACCAAACAAAACTCCAAAGCAAATATTCCAATAATATGATTTTGAATGACACAGTATAGTAATAGGAGAGGGGGACAGACACACAGACATAAAGACAAACATGAAATAATACTCCCCAAAAAATGTCTCATCAAATAAAGTACTATATTGATTACATCCAAAAGTCTTGAAGCCAGAATCCTCTTACTCTCACTCACTCACTCGAATTTTGAGAGTCAGTTACAGGTGCTAAACGTAATTATCGTATTCACAAGCGTCTCCACTCCTCAATAAAAACGGTAGGGCCTAGCATTTCGCCTCAATCGTCTGTAATAAATGGGCCAGGTGCGATAGCAAAAATAAATGATTTATGGAATTATTGGGGCCAACCATGAAACATAATATTCCCAGATCTATCTTAATGACCTGTTGGGAGAGGCACTTCATCAAGCTGATTGCCCCCTCAGGTAGATCCAACGAGGGTGGGAAAAAAATAAGAGGGAAATATTGACCTGGAACTAGGGCAATATTGCAGAGGGATGGGCGACAAACAGTGTGTGTGTGTGTGTGTGTGGGGGGGGTGTTAGGTAGAGATGCCTAAGGACATAATAGATGTATCAGGGAGGTCAGGATATGAAGAGGTTATTTTTCATATCTTCCTTGGTTTGTATCTGGTCGCCTTTGCTTTTCACTAAGAATTGAGGATGATAGTTATTTTGCCGTGAGGGCTATCTTGGAAAAATCTGGTTCAAGGTAGCAGATATCCTCAGCAACCATCATTTCCTCCTGTTCTCACTCACTCACTCTGGAAATGTTCAAAATACTGTATGAACTGTATATGAAGAATTTGGACAGGTATACGTGTCATTTCAAAATGCCTGTCAAAGTTGAACAATATACTCAAGAAAAATATAAACATGCAACAATATCAAAGATTTTACTGAGTTACAGGTCATATGAAGAAATCAGTCAATTGAAATAAATACATTAGACCCTAATCTGTGGATTTTACACGTATGGGAATATAGATATGCGTCTGTTGAACACAGATGCCTTAAAAAAAAGAAAGTATTTTTGTGCATTCAAATTTGCTATCGATAAAATTTGATAGAAATAATCATTATATTTTTGTTCAGTGCATATTCTTGCATCAGAATTATATATATATTTTTTACTAAGTTGAGAAACTCTCCTAATTAACCCCCTACCACTTTCAGTCCTACAGACCTGGGCCCATTTCCCAAAGCTGAAGTGGCTCCCGTAGAGCCGGTGAATACCCTCGCAATGATGCCACTCCAGTGTCACACTGAATGGTTCCACCGCAGCAAAAACAGCACTTGTGCGCTTTCACCGGAACGAACGAGGGGAAAGTGCTGATTGTGTTAATAGTCGGGTAGAAATATCAAAAATGAAAATAAATTGAGGAGCAAAGTGTTCCAATCCAAAACAACCACATTAAACTGGCACCAATTTCCTTTTTGAAAAGAGACAAATTAGTCAATTCTGAGAGGTGATATGCATTTCAAATGGCTTGAGATCGCATTATAGCTCATTGCAATTGGTCAATTGAGTCGCCTTTCACCTCAGCATAAAGGAGTCTCATTGACTAGTTGAAAGGAAATAGGAAATGCTGTTATCTACTCAGCAGGATGCCAGTGGTTTAACTAAAGTTTTGTGTACAAAGAAATGTCGATGACATCTCGGAATCGATCATACCATCTTAATTTGCATATTCCTTCAGGGTCTATTGTAGGGGAATTCTCAATAAGTAGATACTTTATTCACCATGAAGCATATACAGGACACGTCTACTCACAGTGATTTTTAAGTTATTAAAGAGACGTGTGATGAACAATCTTCAGTACGCATTCCTACGTTTCTCAGCACCTTGTGGACTGCAGTCATTAACGCTCAGCAAGTTCCCAAATATAGGGTTCGACAAAGTTTGGTAAACGTTTGCGTAAGAGAGGAAGACAACGTCCAATTTGTGCCAAAGGAACAACAAAGCGAAATCCTACAGCGCACAAATGATTATGGGTTACAACAGGTTACGCCAACACAGCACTCACAACACATATCGGATGAGGAATTGACACAGGAAAGAGTCTTTGTCTATCGGGAAAGGCAATGGGGACCAAAACAATGTGGCATCTTACCAGTGCCATTCCACAATAAGAATCCCATCATAATAACGATAGCTAACATGAGGAAGAAAATATAAAAGACAAGAGTTAAAAAACAAAAACCTCAATAAGACAAAGCATAGCATGCAGTGTTATTCAAAAGAAGAGAAACTGAGTGAAATGAGAGAGAAAAAAACATGGAACATTCATTAAAAAAAAGCAAAGTGATGACATCTGAACATAAAGTGAGACATCAAATGATGAACACACCACCAAATATAAGAAAAAGAGTGAAGAAATGTCCTACTAAATTATGACCTAGCAGGAGTCTGGACATTCTTACAATCCAGTAGAATGTTTTCTTCAAAATCAAAACGCTCACTGTGTCAGACTTAAAAACAATCCATTATTTTCATCATCAAACAATTTGATTATTAGTAGCAGGCTAAATTGTTAGCAGTAGCCTAAATCATTTAGAACTTTAAGATTTGAAACTGATACAGTCCATTCAAAGCAACTAATAGTGTGGTTAAAATAGCAGTAAGCCTATTTGTTTTGTATCATATTTGTTTTCATTGTCACAGGTGCCATTTTGGACATAGCCATGTGGAATGAGATATTGTACATACATCTAGAGGTAGGTCTATCAGACCCCAGAGCTGGGAGAGAAGGGGTCATGACCCTTATGTTGTGGTCTGAGAGACAGCGAGGCCGGAGGTGAGGCTTCTGATTGGCCGAGGGAGGCAAGTGTGACAAATCATATGATAGAGAGAACTCTCCACAGAGAAATATATCCTCTCCACAGACAAACAAGGCAATGCATCTCAAAGAAATTATCTCTATAGCTCATTCACAGTATTTTTAGATTACATCTCCCTTGATGAATAGCTAGGGGAAGTTCAAAAACTATACTTACTATATTTTGAGATGTAAACAATTTGTTACTAATAACTGATCAAATCATCCAAGTATAAAAAATGGTGTGCTTACATTTCTCCATAGTTACATTTAAAGCCACTCAGTTGGTGACTATCAACTCAATAACCCGTTCAAAGTCGGGTCGCAATATCAAAAGCTGTGTCAACAGTGTTAGCACTAACGCGGATGACACTCAAAACCTGGGCTGTTGTGGTGACCCCTGTTACCGCCACACCGGCAGTCATGAGTCATGACCAGAGTAAAAATCCATGTGACTGTTGAGTCGCTGTAATAGCGCTTTCTAAGGTGATGATTCATTCAAAACAGCCATACACATAGAGCTTCTGCATAGGCTTTATAAACCCCGAAATAATAATAATTAGGATTGTGCTATACAATACATAGCCTAATGCATATAAGGCATGTCAGAAAAAAAAACATAAAACAAAACTGATTTAAGATGTCTTTGGTACATAATTGGTCTAGCTTATACTCCAAAATGAAACAAATTACAGTAATTACCATTGAGTGTGGACTGTATTATCATGCATGCTGGATGGACTGGTTAACATATGTTACACTCCAACATGTATATCAATGTGTCTGAAAGATAATGTACAGCCCTAGGCGATGCTGTTGGTTCATTGATTGTGCAGGGTTGATTACAGTTAGCTATTGTCATAATTAATTGGGTGACACTTTACCTTTAGCTATAGAGAATATCTCACCACCATGCGTTACCCATCGCCTACAGTCTCTCGTTTATTCTTTTCTCGAGCGCGCAGACAGGCTGTCAAAAGTTTAGTGAAACATGTTTATTGTGAAAACATGTCACTATCGATGTTCTTGAACAGATTTCACTGGGTTTCCCAGACTAAGCCCTGGGTAGCTACAGGAACAAGGTTGGAGAGGCCATGGCATACAGAGTTTGGGCTGAATATCACCTGTCGGGGGCAGCGAGAACAAGCTCCTCAAACAATGGATGAGTGAAATAAGTGTTCTTAAATGTATTTCCCAGCTGTTCATATTCAACTCCTGCTCCTCCACTATCAAACCAGAGTACAGTAGGTGGGAAAGCTACAGTAGCCGCCTCCATCCGCTATTCGAGTGCGTACAGATGACATGTCTTTGTCCCCCTGCCCCTTGTTCCTGCCCATTTTAAAATGAACCTAATTCTAGATATTACACAAGATTACATTGAGAATAGTATGATTACTTGATAAGAGAACAGCTGTGCAATTTGAGGCAAGGAAAAGAGCGCAAGCTTTTCTTTGCTACTTTCTCAAATGATCCATAGCCTATAGTCGCACCATGCAACTATACAAACCTTAGAATGTCTTAGAAATTACAACATACACTGCATTTGGAAACTATTCAGACCCATTGACATGCCTGTTTTTGCTTTGTCATTATGGGGTATTGTGTGTAGATTGATGAGGGAAAACAAACTACTTAATCCATTTGAGAATAAGGCTGTAACGTAACAAAATGTGGAAAAAGACAAGGGGTCTGAATACTTTCCGAATGCACTATGTTGTAATTTCTAAGACATTCTAAGGTTTGTAAAATTCACAACTACAGTTGCCAAACAATTCTAAATTGAACATTTAGGACCTGTTTCAAGTGATCACTTTTATGCTCAACATAGCCACTTCATACGCGCACTCGCTCTGTAATGGTAAAAAAATATCCTTTCTATTTTATTCAGCTAAGTTCAATTATAGTCTTCTTACTATAAAATCAGATCAAATAAAATAATGGCACGGGGCTTATAAGCATATCTTGTCAGCTAAATGAACAAGCCTACAGCTTATGGCATGGAGCATAGCCAGATAATATAGGCTTTACAGTAGACCAACTCATATTCTGTTCTTCTGAAATACATTTTCTTTCCTATCATAATGTTTCTTTAGACCTGACTAAAATAAATAACGGATTTATTGTGATGGTGTGATTGTGATGGTGACCGCCACAGCCCTAATCATAAATAAACAAAACCAAGCTAAACTCATGGTCATCCTAGCTCCAATCAGAGTCCACAGAGACGCAACAGTACGCACGGCCCATTATAACATATAATCATATTCACAAACCTCATTTTAAAATCGGTTGTTATTGAGTCATGGACAAATGTCACAACAGACTGCGCAGCTCTGGGCTTTGAACTCTGCCGTGCCAACACGTCTCAGACTGCTATCGATACTATCCAAAAGAGTGCTGATGACAGACGGCTCTGTCTAGTAGGGTGTTCTGTTGTTTATTCGGAACGGGATACACAGAGCAGGCATCCTCTGGAAAACGAGCCTCGGCACTGCAGGCAATGTGAGTGTGTGCCTGCGTGCGTGAGTAAGAAAGAGTGTCTACTGTATGTGAGAATGAGTGTGACTGTGTGGGTGTGTGTGGCGGGGTGTATAGTGTGTGTGTGTGTACTCGCTGACAGAACTAGGCCAGCAGGGTCTCACTCCACTTTGACAAAAGCATTGACAGGCGGCTGGAGATGATGCCTAGCATTACAGCCATTAAACACAGTGATGCTTCTAGAGTGTCTTCGAACTGCCGGACAGGGAAAACACAGAAGCTCTTTATCCATCAGTAGGATATAGGAATGGTAGACAGAGGCAGAAAAACTACTTAAGCCCGGCCACAAAATAAGTCTACCCTGACACCTGGTTGGACTAACACCCCTAAGTGAACCAGAAAAATGCTGTGTCATCGTTTTGGCTGATTCCTTTCGTCTCCTAGAGGCGCAAAGGGCCTCACGGTGTCATTGTGAACTAATGTAGTGTTCCAAGACACCACCGACTCCACTTTGTTCCAAATGACCTTGAATTACAATTTAATCACTTAACAAACAGATACACATCATGACCAAAAGTATGTGGACACCTGCTCAATGAACATCTCATTCCAAAATCATGGGCATTGATATAGAGTTGGTCCGCCCTTTGCAGCTACAACAGCCACCACTTTTCTGGGAAGGCTTTCCACAAGATGTTGGAACATTGCTGAAGGGACTTACTTCCGTGTGGCTTACCACTTCACGGCTGAGCCGCTGTTGCTCCTAGACATTTCCACTTCACAATAACAGCACGTACAGTTGACCAGGGCAGCTCTAGCAGGGCAGAAATTTGACAAACTGACTTGTTGCAAAGGTGGCATCCTATGACAGTACCACGTTGAAAGTCACTGAGCTCTTCAGTAGCGCCATTCTCTGCTGTCAATGTTTGTCTATGGAGATTGCATGGCTGTGTGCTCAATTGTATACACCTGTTAGCAATGGGTGTGGCTGAAATAGCCGAATCCACTTATTTTAAGGGTTGTCCACATACTTTTTATATATAGTGTAACACAATCATAGCTAGACATAAAATACAAAAAGGATTCAAATTTAAATCAATGACCAAACCTTCAACATTTTATCGAATCTCACCATTGAGACCGATTGTTTTGTGGTGATATCACAATAGGTGGTTCATTTGTTTTCACAAAACAGTGAGCATATTAAACACATTCATACTAATTCCTTCATTGTCACTCAAACTGCAACGCCAGTAAACTGTGGGATTTATAATGTCATTCAGAGTTCCATATCCCGAGTGGCAGGGAGTGCACGCACAAGCGCACACCCAGATGCACACACCCACCCACACACACTCCCATTTATGAATATTCATCCGTGTGTTAGCGGATGCCGACGGGCCAGGTTCATTCTACCAGATTGTCTCGTGGCCTTTTCCCTCAGCCGACCAGTGTGCTCTTCCGATAATGAAGTACGCCTGCTGGAATACCTGTCCTGTTTAAACCCTTGCCTCCCCACCATGACACAACCTTTGGTGATAATGAGTTATGAACCTGGAGGGCTCTGCTTCCTGCATCTCTGCATGGCCCTTCTCACCCTTCAGATGTGTTTTGAGAGGTTCACAGGTAAAAAACGGAAGAAGTTATTCGAAGCAGCGACACATGGTATAACGACACAGCTTCCGTCTCAAAGTCTAGGTTTAGTGTGACGTACATAACATTGATTGTTCAATATAATTTTGCTGTTTCGGCTGCATTTATGCAAAGGTGACTTACAGTTAACATTTGTTCAGTATATGTGGCCCGTGCAGGGATCGAACCCACAACCCAGTGGTGTATTCGTCCAACTGATTCGGTTGCAAAATGGTTCTTAAAATGGAAGCGAATGGCACAAAGCGGGGAGGGAACTCTCTCAATATGTCGGTCCCCCGCCGGGTGCACATTTAGTTTTTTTGCCCTAGGTCTACACAGCGGATTCAAATAACCAACTCATCATCAATTTTTGATGATTTGGATCAGTGGTGTAGTTCTAGGGGAAAAAACAAACGTGCACCAAGGGGGGGCCCCGGGACAGTTTGGGAAACCCTCCTCTAATACACCGAGCCATCAGAAACTGTTCTGTCATATACCAATGTATTAACTCCCATGTACTAATGCCATGTCTGGAAGGTCTCAATGCCTGAGAGAACGAGTGACTTACTTGATGTTGTCGAGGCAACCCGAGTCGGGTTTGAGGATGGCGGTGTGGTGGAACATCTTGTACAGCGCGATGCCTAGGAATATCACGTTGAGCTGGGAGAGATGGACGAAAGAGAGGAGGGAGCACAGCTGAAATGGAGTTTGTGTGTTTGTTGTTGTTGATGCTTTCATACATTTTTTAAACCGGGGAGACATTGTTACAGTTGAGTTGAGTATGTTGTGTCGAAACACGATGTGGTTAACCCACTTTGCCAAGTAGAGCACAAAATTATATGAAAATTGTATTACAGTATAACTGCCACATATAGAAGTGTCATGTTGTACTTGACAATGAAGTTGAACTAGTTGGCTCCTGATCAATGCAATGGCTGGAGTCTGTCCAAAATGAATGTACTAAACATGCACTTAACCATAGGAAGCAAACTACATTTGAGACTGATAGATTTAAGACTGTTTGCAGTTCTCCAAACTGCTCTCATCAGGAGTCAAATAATGTCAAACAGAACTGAACATATAGGTTCGGTAGAAATACTACAAGTATAGCCCAATAGAGGAACCAAATAGTAGTATGGAGCATCAGAATTGTTGCTGTTATCATTTTTTATGCCTCAAACATGAATCAGCTAAAAGCTCAGATGTCATTGTGGACCAGAGGTACAGCTATCTCAAGATGGTATTGCCCCTCAAAAAGACACCCATTTGAAAGCAAACTCGTACTACACTGTGCTAGGGAAGTGACATTCAGCTAACTGAGCTGCAGTTTGAATTCCCCCCCTCCCCCCCAACCTCCTAGAGGGACAACGCTTCCAGACGGAGTCCTTGTATTTTTCCCCAGTATATGCTTATGCGGTTTATGAGTGTCTGCTTGTGTGTGCATGTTACTGAGTCTGTGTCCTATCTCTGTGCCTCAAGGTACAAAGTAGCAGCATAGATGGCGTATGATTCCAGGCGGAAGTTCTGGGCGAAAATCAATCATTATCGTGGAACGGGATCACTCCGAGACTGAATACTGAGCAGTGTTTGTCTCTCCTCTCTCCCTCGCCAAAGACATCTCTGTCAGTTGTGCGGAAAAAGCGACTAACCGGAATAATTCACAATTCACATCCTCATCCATTTCCCACCATGACACCTGACCAGCAGTGGCTTATATTACAGTGGAAAGTGGATGTTAAGCTCTCTCTGGACCATTTAAGTGGTGCCCTGAGGTGCTAAGTAGGGTTAATGAGATAGTATGGTAGTGGGAAAGTAGGGACGCTTACCATAATTATCAAGGTTGCCGGTCCTATGAAGCTCCAAATGAAGTAGGTGTCCAATCGAAGCCAGCACCTGGAGGGGAGGAACGAGACAGGAGAGAGAGAGAAAGGACGAGAGAAGAGAGAGGACAGAAAAGAGCGAGATGAGAGAAACGCACAGGACATACATCAACGTGGAGGCTGGAGTGACAAAGAGAAATGAGCACTTCAAACACAGTGCCACAGGGGGTAGGAGAGTTATGAGGGTTACATGAGGGTTTGGAGGGAGGATTTGGGTGGTTTCAGTGTCATAACTTCTTATTGGCTGTGATGGTCACAACAGTGTTATCAAAAGGACAAAACTCTAATGTGGCTCCGGGCTGAAGTTTCCCCGAAGTAGCCTTGCGGTTAAGAGTGCCGGGCCAGTAAACAACGGTTCACTGGTTTGAACCCCAGAGCCGACTAGGTGAAAAATCTGTCGATGTGCCCTTGAGCAAGGCACTGAACCCTAATTACTCCTGTAAGTCACCCTGGATAACACCGTCTGCTAAGGTACCCAATCCTAACCTTACCCGTTAGTGGAGGAAAAAGCTCAACTACATCAGGATCAGCGTCAACTTCCCCCTACTCGTCTAAAAATGATCCTGTGTGCAGCTGGTATGTTCATTGGGTTAGAGGTTCATTCCATATAAGGAATAGAATAGTAGCACAGAATTGATGCTTCGAAACGTTTGCACAGAAAATAATAGGAAATTCTGAACTTCTTAATGGAATTCCATCCCCTTAATTTAATTCCATTCCCAACACACCTCCTGATTTGACTGACTTTAAATTTAATGGACTTCAACCATACAGACACTAATACCATTTTCACACTATTGTGCCGACCCAAACCATACTTTGCTAACTCAGATACATTTTCTTATCACATTTTCCTTTCGAGCACAGTTCCAGCAACTAAAGTGGATGTCTTAGCAGGCCAGCTCAGAACAACTCGCCTCAGCTCGGCAGTGTGAAAAGCGCCATAGAGACTTAGATGAACTGTCCAGCCTCGTCGTGTTAACCAATGAACCACTCTCACGGTCACATTACCATATTAACAATGCAACACCGTGCGCTTGCTTGACTTCTCCGTGGCAGTTACTAGACTCTAGTTGGTTGATTGAAAGCGAACGGGCCCAGATATGAGAGCGCATGGGAGCAGATGTGGGATGAAGGTGATACTGGGAAGGCGAACGACAAAAATGAAGTTGATTCATGACCTTCCGGCTAAATTATTAATAGTTTAATCTCCGGCGCTGCGCGATAGACCTCCATTTTTGGCCATCGGAAATTACAGTTTCCTACTCTGTTGTCATTTGGATGACAAAGAGGCAAAATGGAAGTGGCAGCGAATTAGCCGTAATTCAATAGCATTTTAAGGCAGACTGAAGTGTGAAGAGGAGTGCGCACTTAGCTTCGGACAGCGCAGGCCATACTCGAACACAGGGAGGAAACCCGACAATGCAACTCAAGATTTAATTATAACTTGTCACCTCATATCCCAGACTACGATAGTGAATGTTCAAGAAACACTGAAAAGAGATTCATTTTTCTTACATTCATTTCATGGACATTTTCACACGGCATGGCCCTAATGGAATTTTTCAACGATATAAAGTGTCGGTAGCCTTATTAGACTTGAAGTGAAAAGCTCAAAAGCCTTGGCCGGGTTTTTACTAATACTTCACACACTAACATGCTCGATCACAACCCGATGCCTTGATAAAAGTCAAAATATATATAAACAGAATATACCGAGACAGAAAACAATGCATGCATTCCAAATGGCACCATGTGAGCCCTATGGGCCCTGGTCAAAGGTAGTGCACTATATAGGGAATAGGGTGCCATTTGGGTGCCAGTGGGTGTTCATTTTGTATTACTGGGACTTGATACTTCTCCCCCTGGTCAAGAGATGATGTAAACACACACAAGTAGTCAATATAAATTCTGCTGAACGCTAAATTGTTTCTTTTTTTTTTACCACGTCTGATCACAGAAAAGCAGATTTATTTAAAAGGCCATGGCTGTCATTTCTGCCTTAGGGCGTGAACCAGCAAGCCTCCCTGCCCGCTGTCCTCTCCAGTCATGACAGAATTCTCTGTTGCCTTTTGAGTCTATCTATTTTCGCTTATGTCAGGCTGAAGCTGTATTGGTGGCCATCTCCTCAGAATCCTCTTGGTAAAGAAGCTAAGGGAACCTGGGTTCCCCTGATAAGACAGAGTAGCGTTTTCTCTCCCAATGTCTAGTGTTGGGTACTCACGTCGGTGACACTGATTCACAGCAACTTGACACATTAGTTGAGCTCAAAGAGACACTTTGTAGAGGGGGGAGAGAAAAGCGCTACCGAGACAAGACAACTGAAAGAGACTTTAAGTCACGAGTGACGACTTCTCTCTCATGATGGGCTCCAGGTACGCCAAGTTGTTGAAATGCAGTTTATCTATTGGAAAATGGATAGAGTGGCCCTTAAAGTTTGAACAAACTGTCATTATTAATGTCAGACAAATGACCAAGTAAAGGATTTATGGTGAAATGTGAGCTAGGTGCCTATTTTGGTTGCAATGTTGTGATTTGTGAATATGAAGTGAGTTCATCTTCTTATGGTATAACATGGTATATGTGCATGTGGTGTGTGTGTGTGTGTGTGTATGTGGTGTGTACAAGCGCACTTGAACATGTCATGTATGACAAGTTTGATGAAACATCTCATGAGCAAACTGCTGATGCTGGTTTATATTTTTGTTAGGACGGCTGGTTCATGTATCAGAGAGAAGCGCGAGAGCAAATCAAATGAGCATCTCGAGCATCTTCTGCAGGGAAACAGAAGAACCGATGAAGACTGCCGTCTCGCCGTCTACCTTTCTCTCTTCGTCTCCGTCTAGCTCTTCCCCCCCAATCTCTCCATCTATTGCTCCCTCAGATAATTGGGAGTCATGTGAACGCTACAGACGCTAACCACAACGGCTTGACATTCACACGGCTACGGCTAGCGTTTGAGCTTGCATTTTCCACTGTTAAAACATTTTGTCAAGTCAGCAGAAGTCCTGTTTGAGAATAACCGCTCAGGTTATAATGAGCAGAAAACGCTACTCATTCTTAAGGGGTGATGAGGAGCATTAGTTATAGCAGCAATGCCAAATATATATCGTTGGAGGCTAACGACTACCACAAATTGTTTTTACTCAAAATGAGTCAGCCGAATCAGTATGGCTGTGGGAATGTGTGAGAAGTAAACTGACTAACTAAATGTGCAAATCAAATGTAGTGTCAGGACAGGAGTTTTTCTTGTCTAGGTGACGTGACGAGGAACAACTCTGTGCCCTTGTTATAGTCTACAAGATGTTTCTATTTCAGGTCACACGTTCAGGAAACCCCTCATCTGGGAACATATTCATAAAGAGTCTCAGAGTAGCCATTTTTACATCAGTAGATATCACAAAGTGTTTATACAGAAACTCAGCCTAAAACACCAAAGAGCAAGCAATGCATCCTAGACCAGCACTCCTACTCTGAGACACATTATGAATGCAGGCCCTGATCTTAAAATGAATAACAATTTCTCTAAAAAAAAAAAAAACAGAATGGCACAGCAGAATGGAACTACGTCTCGACAGCCGTTAAACAAACAAACGCCCAGAATAACCTTACTGAACCTATCACAACCATATTGACTAGTTCAGATATGGCCAACAGCCTGGCATTGTGTATCATAAGATGGTGCTGGTCGTACAGATGACTTCTTTGAACAAGCCATTACTTAATTTTTAAAAACTTTTTGAATTAGAAAAGTGTATGTTATGTTATAATACATGCCACTTAGTAGACACTATTATCCAAAGAAATGTACATTTTTCATATGGTTGGTGCCAGCAGGAATCAAACCCACAATCCTTTGCATTGCAAGCGCCATGCTCTACCAATTGAGCCACACAGGACCATATTGGCTATGCCACCAGCAGCCTTGCCTCCAAGTAAGAGCTTGTCTAGAAGTGTTTCCCAAACAGGTCCCAAGACCCCCTGTCGTTTCACACATTTGTTCAATTCGAAACCTAGCACACCAGATTTGACTAATCAAGGGCTTGCTGATTAGTTTGAATGAGTTGTACTGGAAAATATCAAATAGAGGAACACATGGTGCTTGCTGAGAGGTTTAAGCAACACTGCTTTAGAATCTAGTTAATGGGTTAATGGGTTAATGGTGGGCATGGCATGGTTCTAACGACAGGGTTCCCTACAGCGAGGTTCTAACGATGGGGTTCTAAAGCAGTGGTTTGAGTTCCGGTAAATACTCACACTCGATCCGTGCCGTAGCTCCGGTAGTCGACGGCGGCCGACACAGCCACAACGAGCGCGGGCACGCCGTAGCCCACCAGGTAGAAGTAGCGTTTGCGCGAGTGCTCACTCTCGAACACCTCCACCAGCATAATGTAGAGTTGCACACCCTCCAGGAACATCCAGGTGAAGGCAGCCAGGAAGAAGAAGTGGAGCAGGGCAGCGAACACAGCACAGGCAATCTGAGGAGGGGAGAGGAGACAGTACAGGTCAAAGGTCAAAGGCTTCAAATCGGACAGAAAACATGTCGATGTGCAGCTAAGAATTCCAAGAACAATACGGACGACAGGTGTTACTCTCTCATGATTTTATTCATATTATTAAAACATTTATTTTCTATTATTCATAAGCCCTTTAGGGCGTGAAACGTCAGTCTCATGCATTTGACAAGGTAGTAGACATAAATAAACAAGGAACTAATGACTTTTCAAATGAGTGTGAGTTGCTCCATGCTTCAAAT
>NC_056438.1:25087996-25092996 GCF_018296145.1 Oncorhynchus tshawytscha
AGGGGTTGGAAGGTTAGATCTACTTGCTCTCTATCTATACTGCACTACTGTCGACGTGAGCAGAAGTGATAAGAGGAAAGAACATGAGAGCCATAAATATGAGCCCGGTCAACACTATCTCAAAATACAGCACATCATAAATCTTTTTATGCACAAGGCACATAGAAGTCCCTAATAGTTGAATAATACACTGTGCCATTACTTTATATGGAAATGTAGCCTTGGGTCTTGGAATAACGAATGGGGCTAGCTCTTAATTTCTGTTATGATAAGTTCTCTTCGTGATTGCCTTCCATAAGGCAAAGATCTATCTTCATAAGGCTCTGTGAGGGTTGTGAGGACTATTAGTGCTGATAATCCATTGGTTTGATTTATTTCTATTACAATGTGCCGGGTTACATCTTTTTTTTTAAAGAGATGACCAAAGAGTCGGACAATGAAAAGGAATCTGGGAATGAAAGACTTGTTTGTGCACGTTTGAATGAACTTTTTCTCCATTCAACTTTCAACGTTTTTTTTATTGACAAAGGAGAAGACGTGGTAACATTTTGGAGGTCATCTTTCAGAATTTCTGTGTTTTTTAAATCTTCTGCAGGGGCCTTTATATTTGTATTTCACCTTGGTTTTGAATCGGATCAATCTTTAACGACTTAAAGGTACACTCTGGGATTTTGGCAATGATGACCTTTATCTTCTTCCCCGGAGTCAGACGAACTTGTGGATACCATTTTAATGCCTCTGTGTCCAGTATGAAGGAAGTTAGAGGTAGTTTTGTGAGCAAACGCTAACTAGCGTTAGCGCAATGACTGGAGGTCTATGGGTATCTGCTAGCATGCTATATAAAAATGGTATCCATGAGTTAATCTGACTCTGTGGAAGTATATACAGGGCTGCATTACCAAAATCCCCAAAAATGGACAAAATGAAACAGAACTGAATATTACAACGCGAGTCCAAACAAGAACTTGAATCCCCATTTTATTATAAATGTCCATTTGAGGCTGTGACCATGGAAGATGAGAAGAGCACAAATTCAATGCATCACGCTGTCTCTCTGTCTCTTTCTTTCCATCTCTCTCTCTCTCTCTCTCTCTCTCTCTCTGCCCTTCCCTTCTCTCTCGCTCTCTGCCCCCCTCTCTTTCTCTCCCCCCTCCCTCTCACCTTTGACCAGGCCAGGGTCGAAGGGATTAACAGCCCAGTTTAGGGCAGAGACTGGAACGAGTTTGGGGGGCTTCGGCCTGTCTGTCCAGCCCCGGGAATCCGTCACCGTCACACCGACCCTACTGCACCCCACTCTGGAATCGGTGGGAAAGGGGGATCGGAAGAGGGAAGGATAAAGATAGATGGGTAAGGGGCTTGTGCTCCTCTATCATCATTTCACAGCTCTGGGACAGCGACACTGCACACTGGGAATCATCCCTAACTGTGCTGGAGGACGGAGGAAGAAAGGGATTGAGAGAGGAAAATAGGTTGGAGAGAGTGGGACCAATATACTGAATATCAACCCTGTGTGGCTTGTCACTTACAAAGAACAGCTACACCTATTTGCGGTCAGACATTGAATTGACAGACTGATTGAAATCCAATTTAAACTGATGTGACAATAGATTGTTTATGGGCCACTTGATGAAAAGGTCCATCAAATACTACCTTGCAAGAAATTCGATCACTCTTTTCAATTCATCCAATGTGTTTGACACCTCTGTGCATAATCACGAAGGGAAGGGAACTTAGCGAAGCCATATGCAGTAGGCACACAGCCATACAAACATGTATCCTCACATAAAGACTTCACCCCCCCCCATACAGATTAGGCCACTGCTGGGACTGAGGAAAATAGGTTTAGGGGACCCAGAGCTGCGTCTGTGGTTCCCCGTCTGGGCTTAGACACAGCCTGTCGATAACTAATCCTGACCTTTCCCCAGCCGCAAAATTGAAAATAAGAATAAGAAAAATAACATAGATGGTGGATGCTATCAAGAGGCGTGCGGCTCCAGCGGAGGATATGGTAGAGCTAATGGATTCAGCGCAAGGGTAAGGGGGAAATTGGACAGGCGTTCAGTTGGACGGCCCTATCAGTCCGGGGGCGAGGCCACACAGCACAGGGACTAATTCCTGTCTCCTTGTTCCGACCCAACAGCACAATCCCATCCAGGAGAGGAGTGGCAGTCACGGAGTGGCCGATTGCAGTGGGGATAGAGGGCAAACAGAATGGGAAATGTGCGTGTCGGTCTTCTGGATAGATAGAGATCTAGAAATTGACACCTGAAATGGCACCTTCAGGTAATTGGTGACCTATACAGATTGTAATGTATGTGCAAAGCACTCTTCCGGCTCACGTCCTCCTGGTTCACACTGTGCAGGGAGTAGGGACGATATCTGTGGCCTCACCTATCATTTAGCATCCCTTTCCTTACACACACACACAAGTACATACACACATGGCGGCATGATCACACACACACACACACACACACACACACACACACACACACACACACACACGGCGACACAAACGAACACACACACTCCCATAAACACACACTCCTTCTTGCTCTGTCATACCTGTTAGAGCTCTAAATGACCTTCCCCATCGCCATGGCGAGGGTTGCCATGCATCTCAGTGTAGCGCATACATTTGGTTACATTACCTAGCCACCCATGGAGCTGGGGGGAGTAAGTACTGGGCTAACTCTCCCCAGGATCGAAAAGCAATTCATGCAAAAACATCATTTCGTCATCTGCAGATGGTAGTCATGTCATTGTGTGAACACTAGATACATTAACTAAAATAGTGTCAACTCTCTGCCTCGTACAAGTCACTCATTAATACATGTCACTCGCTCAATGTCACTCATTTTCACTGGTTGACAGGTGCGGCTGTGTCGCCTTTCCACACAACACGACAACTTCTTAATTAGGTTGATCATTTAGCAGGCTGTGAAACCTTTCGCTATTTAATTCTGAAGCATGATATATAAGAGAGCTAAAACTAGGAGCATCTGCCAGTGGTGTTAACTGCTGAGCTAAGCTCTCCAAAACCAGGCCACCAAAAACCTGTAGAAGATCCTGGCCAGCTCTCCTAAACAAAATCCAACAAGGCCCAATCTCATTTAAATGTACAAACAGCCGTGTAGTTACAGCCACCCTGTCCAACTGGAACTAGGCTCCTGGGTATACATTCATACGGCGAGCCTTGGCACGGAATGGCCACTTTCACACACAAAGGATAAAGAAACACACACACAGAGCTATACACACAAGGGCAGGCACGCACGCACACACAGATGCATACACAAGCCCACAGAGACACAACACACACACACACACACATACACACTAATCAAAGTGCCAGGCTGATGTACTGCTGGGGGCCACTAGGGGGAGCTATTTCCTCTTTCCTTATCGGACAAGTGCAAAGGCAGTCAGTCTGTCCAGTCAGGTCTGTTTAATCTCTTCTATGCTGCGCTGGTGTTGTGATTTAGCTCTAGCTCATATACAGCCCTCACTCCAGGTCACCAGAGGGATTTCAGGTCAGTCCGTTTGCAGCTCCTAATTCCCTGCCTGTTGGTGGTTGGGATAATAAGGTGCGAGGGTCTCGGCCGGGTCATTAGGCAAACCTAATCCGGTTTGAACAAGTCGACTGTACACACAGAGACAGAGAGGAGGAGGAAGAGAGAGATAGAGACAGACGGAGAAGGGAGAGAGAGAGAGAGAGAGAGAGAGAGAGAAAGAAAGAGCGACAGATGGAGGAGGGAGAGAGAGAGAGAGAGAGGGAGAGAGAGAGGGAGAGAGAGAGAGACTGAGGATGGGGTGAGGAAGAGAGAGAGAGGAAGAGAGCAAGCGAGAGCAGTGAGAGAGAGAGAGGAACGGAAGAAGCAGACACAAACCTGTACACGTACTGTTTACACACACACTCACTCACTAAAATGATTGGTTTCGCAGACGTTCGGGCATGTGGCATCGAGAATGAGAATGGTATAATCTCCCTCCCTCCCTCCCAACCCTCCCCCTTTCGGTTGGCAGATCAACAGGCCATACCTGTAACTGCTTCTTCCTGGGCGCTGGCACGTCTCTGCTGCTGAAAATGCGCCATGCCTTTTGATGCAAATAATACACATTTGTAAGACTCATTAGTTGCTCAGTGGGTAATGGTGCCAGGCAGACGCAGAGGCCCGGGCTAAACAAAAGGAGATAGCATTTTAACAGCCGCCCAACACAGTATCCTTCCCAGAATTTTCATGGTATTGTTCGTTCCTGCCCAAATAACCAGAGTGAAAGAACATGGAGGTAGCGTAGGGGAGAGACCTACAGAGGTGTACCTTTTTTACTCTTCTGGGTAAATCGAAATATGGCTTCGCTTTTTTTCAAGGGAAACCAAAAGGCAGCTCCACGTTCGACTTAAAATGGTAGAAATAGTGTCGGTGGATGTGGGTTTATGGACATGTTGAACTACTCCTTTCCTGCCCCGTTCCTTCAAAGTTACCAACAATCTGACATGACTGTAAAATTAAAAGCTAGGCAGTCAAAGCTAACACATCCTAAATGTATGTCTATGCCATTTTATGGCAGATAGAGCTATGGCGGGTAGAGCCCCTTGTAGAGCTACGGCAGGTAGAGCCCCTTGTAGAGCTATGGCGGGTAGAGCCCCTTGTAGAGCTACGGCAGGTAGAGCCCCTTGTAGAGCTATGGCGGGTAGAGCCCCTTGTAGAGCTATGGCGGGTAGAGCCCCTTGTAGAGCTACGGCGGGTAGAGCCCCTTGTAGAGCTATGGCGGGTAGAGCCCCTTGTAGAGCTACGGCGGGGTAGAGCCCCTTGTAGAGCTACGGCGGGTAGAGCCCCTTGTAGAGCTATGGCGGGTAGAGCCCCTTGTAGAGCTACGGCAGGTAGAGCCCTTGTAGAGCTATGGCGGGTAGAGCCCCTTGTAGAGCTACGGCGGGTGGAGCCCCTTGTAGAGCTATGGCGGGTAGAGCCCTTGTAGAGCTACGGCAGGTAGAGCCC